>NC_089842.1:600000-900000 GCF_035609145.1 Eleutherodactylus coqui
CCGAACGTCTCCACAGAGCCCACGGCGGGTGTGAACAAGCCCAAACATCTCCACAGAGGCCACGGGGGGTGTGAACGAGCCCGAACGCCTCCATAGAGCCCATAGCCGGTGTGAACAAGCCCGAATGTCTCCACAAAGCCCGCAGCAGGTGTGAACAAGCCCAAATGTCTTCACAGAGCCCACAGCGGGTGTGAACGAGCCTGAACATCTCCAAAGAGCCCAAATGTCTCCACAGATCCCGCGATGGGCGTGAACGAGCCAGAACGTCTCCACAGAGCTCGCGACAGGTATGAACAAACCCGAACGTCTCCACAGAGGCCACGGTGGGTGTGAACGAGCCCGAATGTCTCCAGAGAGGCCACGGCGGGTGAGAACGAGCCCGAGCGCCTCCATAGAGCCCATAGCGGGTGTGAACGAGCCCGAACGTCTCCACAAAGCCTGAGGCGTGTGTGGATGAGCCCGAACGTCTCCACAAAGCCCAAATGTCTCCACAGATCCTGCGACGGGTGTGAATGAGCGAGAATGTCTTCACAGACCTTAGGACAAGTGTGAACGAACCCGAATGTCTCCACAGAGCCCACGGCGGGTGTAAACGAGTCTGAACGTCTCCACAGAGGCCACGGCGGGTGTGAACGAGCCTGAGCGCCTTCATAGAGCCCATAGCGGGTGTGAACTTGCCCGAACGTCTCCACAGAGCCCAAATGTCTCCACAGAGCCCGCGGCGGGTGTGAACAAGCCAGGACGTCTCCACAGAGCCTGAGGCGTGTGTGGATGAGCCCGAACGTCTCCACAAAGCCCAAATGTCTCCACAGATCCTGCGACGGGTATTAATGAGCCAGAACGTCTTCACTGACCTTAGGACAGGTGTGAACGAACCCAAACGTCTCCACAGAGCCCACGGCAGGTGTAAACGACTCTGAACGTCTCCACAGAGGCCACGGCGGGTGTGAACGAGCCCGAGCGCCTTCATAGAGCCCATAGCGGGTGTGGATGAGCCCGAACGTCTCCACAGAGCCCAAATGTCTCCACAGAGCTCGCGGCAGGTGTGAGCGAGCCAGAACGTCTCCACAGAGCCCGCGGCGGGTTGTGAACGAGCCAGTACGTCTCCACAGAGCCCGCGGCGCATGTGAACTAGCCCAAACGTCTCCACAGAGCCCGCGGCAGGTGTGAACGAGCCCGAACGTCACCACAGAGCCCGCAGCAGGTGTGAACAAGTCCGAACGTCTCCACAAAGCCCACGGTGGGTGTGAACGAGCCCGAACGTCTCCACAGAGCCCACAGCGGGTGTGAATGAGCCAAAATGTCTCCAGAGAGCCCCTGGCAGGTGTGAACGAGCCCGAACGCTTCCACAGAGCCCATGGCGGGTGTGAACAAGCCCAAATGTCTCCACAGAGCGCGTGGCAGGTATGAACGAGCACGAACGTCTCCACAGAGTCCGTGACGGGTGTGAACGAGCCCAAATGTCACCACAGAGCCCACGGCGGGTGTGAGCGAGCCTGAACGTTTCCACAGAGCCCACGGTGGGCGTGACCAAGCCCAAATGTCACCACAGAGCCCACGGCAGGTGTGAACGAGCCTGAACGTTTCCACAGAGCCCACGGCGGGTATGACCAAGCCTAAATGTCTCCACAGAGCCCGCAGCAGTTGTGAACGAGCACGAACGTCTCAGCGTCTTCCTGGATGAAGCAAGAATGCATCAATCTTGAATCTTGAGAAATTTAACTCTTTCTAGTATTTAATAGCGATGGTCTTTCCACCGAAGTCATCAATATGGGAGGCCATGTTCCTCAGACATGGCCACTGGTGTTCTTACTGTAGGATATCCTGAAGTCATGGCCTGTTGGTGGTCCCTGAGGACTGGAGTTGGGGACCCCTGCCTTAAATCAGACTGAGCTGCAGAAAGTCCAAGTGATCAGAGAACGTGATGTCATAGAAGAGGCCGCGACACCTCGGTCCTCTCAAACACTTGATTGGTGGAATTGTTGGGACCCCCACCGTACCGATCTTCACCTATTCTATCAAAACCCAAGTCCTGGAAATCCCCTTAAAAAACATTCAATCCAGGTGACTGCGGACACATCTGATTTATTGGCACTCACAGGCTGACCGGATCCGGGCACCGAGCAGAAGATGGTGTACTTCCTAATGATGCCGTTTGGTTTTGTGGGAGGCAACCAGGAAACCACAACGCTGCTGGACGAGGCGGGAACCGCTTTAATGCCGGCCGGAGGACCCGGAACTGAGCAAAAAAAAAAATTCTCAGTGAAGATACAGGTTATACACAGACTAATAGAGAGCGCCTATGCATACACGCGGGCATATACTGACATGCTTATGGCACGCGCATATACAGACATGCATACGGCATGCCTATACAGATACGCTTAAGGTGCGCGCATATATAGACCAGCGAATGGCACGCACGTATACAGACATGCTTATGGTGTGCGCCTATATAGACACACAACACCCCTATATAAAGGTAAGCGAATGGCGCATGCCGATACAGACATGCTTACAGTGTGCGCATACAGACACATTAACGGTGTGTGCGTATACAGACACGGGTAAGGTGCACTTCTATATACAGACATACACAGGGTGTACGCTGATACAGAGACGCTTACGGCGCTTGCCTATACAGACACGTTTACTGCACGCGTGTGCACCTATACAGGCACATTTATGGTGCATGTGCATACAGGCATCCTTACGGCGCACGTATATTTGGAAATATGTGCGGTGCGCGCCTCCACAGACAGGAGTACGGTGTGTGCCTATATGCAGACACGCGAATGACGTGCACTGATACAGAAACGCTTACGGAACGCATATATACAGACACATTAACGGCGAGCGCCTATACACACACACGCACAGGTTGCACACGCTGCACTCCGCCTCGTTGCAGCAGCCAAATAACCAGCGATTGTCCAGGTGACTCTGTGGCATTACTTACTGTCCTCCTTGGTCTGCAGGTACAACACGCTGCTGCGCACTCCGTCCCCGGCCTGCGTGTACGCCAGAACCTGCACGCTGTAGTTGGTGAACTTCTCAAGTGCTTTCAGCTCCACGCGCTCCCGAGGGGTCGTGATGTTCTGCATCTCTCCCCACTCTGCAGACAAAAAGACTTTATGAAAACACAGAAGAGCAACACCTCTCATGGACGCAACTTACACCGTATCCCGGAGTCTGAGACGGGCATTACATCATCAGAAAACAAACAGCTAACACAGGATCCAGCGCTCACAATAGTCACAGCTCACCTCCTCCCCTCCCTGTACAGGCAGCATTACACTGAGAGGAGACACCTATATATAGATAACACAGGACCCACCATTCACAATAGTCACAGCTCACCTCCTTCCCTCCCTGTACAGACAGGATTACACTAAGAGGTGACACCTATATATAGATAACAGGACCCACCATTCACAATAGTCACAGCTCACCTCCTCCCCTCCCTGTACAGACAGGATTACACTGAGAGGAGACACCTATATATAGATAACACAGGACCCACAATTCACAATAGTCACAGCTCACCTCCTCCCCTCCCTGTACAGGCAGCATTACACTGAAAGGAGACATCTATATATAGATAACACAGGAGCCACCACAGGCCAAAATATACAGTTTCTCATCTGCACAAGGAAAGACTAGAAGCAATGTGATGAAACTGAAAGGGAGGAGATACAATAGATATTAGACAGTGAGCAGGATCAATGAGTGGAACAGGTTGCCACGGGAGGTGGGGAGTTCTCCTTCAATGGAAGTGTTCAGAGGCCGGACAGATATCTGCCTAGCATGATTTAGTGATCTTCATTGAGCAGGGGGTTGGACCCGATGACCACAGTCATGTACAGACAAGATGGCCACCCCACAGTCATGTACAGACAAGAGGGCCGCCCCCACAGTCATGTACAGACAAGAGGGCCGCCCCCACAGTCCTGTACAGACAAGAGGGCCGCCCTCACAGTCCTGTACAGACAAGAGGGCCGCCCCCACAGTCCTGTACAGACAAGAGGGCCGCCCCCACAGTCCTGTACAGACAAGAGGGCCGCCCCCACAGTCCTGTACAGACAAGATGGCCGCCCCCACAGTCCTGTACAGACAAGAGGGCCGCCCCCACAGTCATGTACAGACAAGTGGGCCGCCCCCACAGTCATGTACAGACGAGAGGGCCGCCCCCACAGTCATGCACAGACAAGATGGCCGCCCCCACAGTCATGCACAGACAAGAGGGCCGCCCCCACAGTCATGTACAGACAAGAGGGCCGCCCCCACAGTCATGGACAGGCGAGATGGCCGCCCCACAGTCATGTACAGATGAGATGGCTGCTCCCACAGTCATGTACAGGCGAGATGGCTGCCCCCACAGTCATGTACAGGCGAGATGGCTGCCCCCACAGTCATGTACAGGCGAGATGGCTGCCCCCACAGTCATGTACAGGCGAGATGGCTGCCCCCACAGTCATGTACAGGCAAGATAGCTGCCCCCACAGTCATGTACAGGCAAGATAGCTGCCCCCACAGTCATGTAGTCAAGATGGCCACCCCACAGTCATGTACAGACAAGATGGTCACCCCACAGTCATGTACAGGCAAGATAGCTGCCCCTACAGTCATGTATAGACAAGATGGCTGCCCCCACAGTCATATACCGGCGAGATGGCTGCCCCCACAGTCATGTAGACAAGATGGCCACCCCACAGTCATGTAGAGACAAGATGGTCGCCCCCACAGTCATATACGGGCGAGATGGCTGCCCCCACATTCATGTACAGACAAGATGGTCGCCCCCACAGTCATGTACAGACAAGATGGTCGCCCCCACAGTCATGTACAGACAAGATGGTCGCCCCCACAGTCATGTACCGACAAGATGGTCGCCCCCACAGTCATGTACAGACAAGATGGTCGCCCCCACAGTCATATACAGGCAAGATAGCTGCCCCCACAGTCATGTACAGACAAGATGGTCGCCCCCACAGTCATGTACAGGCAAGATAGCTGCCCCCACAGTCATGTACAGACAAGATGGCTGCCCCCACAGTCATGTACAGGCAAGATAGCTGCCCCCACAGTCATGTAGTCAAGATGGCCACCCCACAGTCATGTAGTCAAGATGGCCACCCCACAGTCATGTACAGACAAGATGGTCACCCCCACAGTCATGTACAGACAAGATGGTCACCCCCACAGTCATGTACAGACAAGATGGTCACCCCCACAGTCATGTACAGACAAGATGGTCGCCCCCACAGTCATGTACAGACAAGACGGTCGCCCCCACAGTCATGTACAGACAAGACGGTCGCCCCCACAGTCATATACGGGCGAGATGGCTGCCCCCACATTCATGTACAGACAAGATGGTCGCCCCCACAGTCATGTACAGACAAGATGGTCGCCCCCACAGTCATGTACAGACAAGACGGTCGCCCCCACAGTCATGTACAGACAAGATGGTCGCCCCCACAGTCATGTACAGGCAAGATGGCCGCCCCCACAGTCATGTACAGGCAAGATAGCTGCCCCTACAGTCATGTACAGGCGAGATAGCTGCCCCCACAGTCATGTACAGGCGAGATGGCTGCCCCCACAGTCTATGTACAGGCGAGATGGCTGCCCCCACAGTCATGTAGACAAGATGGCCACCCCAAAGTCATGTACAGACAAGATGGTCGCTCCCACAGTCATGTACAGACAAGATGGTCGCCCCCACAGTCATGTAGAGACAAGATGGTCGCCCCCACAGTCATATACGGGCGAGATGGCTGCCCCCACAGTCATATACGGGCGAGATGGCTGCCCCCACAGTCATGTACAGGCGAGATGGCTGCCCCCACAGTCTATGTACAGGCGAGATGGCTGCCCCCACAGTCATGTAGACAAGATGGCCACCCCAAAGTCATGTACAGACAAGATGGTCGCCCCCACAGTCATGTACAGACAAGATGGCTGCCCCCACAGTCATGTGCAAGCAATACGGCTGCCCCCAGAGTCATGTAGACAAGATGGCCACCCCACAGTCATGTAGAGACAAGATGGTCGCCCCCACAGTCATATACGGGCGAGATGGCTGCCCCCACAGTCATATACAGGCGAGATGGCTGCCCCCACAGTCATATACGGGCGAGATGGCTGCCCCCACAGTCATATACGGGCGAGATGGCTGCCCCCACAGTCATATACGGGCGAGATGGCTGCCCCCACAGTCATATACGGGCAAGATGGCTGCCCCCACAGTCATATACGGGCGAGATGGCTGCCCCCACAGTCATGTACGGGCGAGATGGCTGCCCCCACAGTCATGTACAGGCGAGATGGCTGCCCCCACAGTCTATGTACAGGCGAGATGGCTGCCCCCACAGTAATGTACAGGCGAGATGACTGCCCCCACAGTAATGTACAGGCGAGATGACTGCCCCCACAGCCATGTATAGGTGAGATGACTGCCCCCACAGCCATGTACAGGTGAGATGACTGCCCCCACAGTCATGTACAGGTGAGATGACTGCCCCCACAGTCATGTACAGGTGAGATGACTGCCCCCACAGTCATGTACAGGTGAGATGACTGCCCCCACAGTCATGTACAGGTGAGATGACTGCCCCCACAGTCATGTACAGGTCAGATGACTGCCCCCACAGTCATGTACAGGTGAGATGACTGCCCCCACAGTCATGTACAGGTGAGATGACTGCCCCCAGTGTCATGTACAGGTGAGATGACTGCCCCCACAGTCATGTACAGGTGAGATGACTGCCCCCACAGTCATGTACAGGTGAGATGACTGCCCCCACAGTCATGTACAGGTGAGATGACTGCCCCCACAGTCATGTACAGGTGAGATGACTGCCCCCACAGTCATGTACAGGTGAGATGACTGCCCCCACAGTCATGTACAGGTGAGATGACTGCCCCCACAGTCATGTACAGGTGAGATGACTGCCCCCACAGTCATGTACAGGTGAGATGACTGCCCCCACAGTCATGTACAAGCAATATGGCTGCCTCCACAGTCATGTACAGGTGAGATGACTGCCCCCACAGTCATGTACAGGCAAGTTGGCTGCCCCCACAGTCATGTACAAACGAGATGGCTGCCCCCACAGTCATGTACAGGCGAGATGGCTGGCCCCACAGTCATGTACAAACGAGATGGCTGCCCCTACAGTCATGTACAGACAAGATGGCTGCCCCCACAGTCATATACGGGCGAGATGGCTGTCCCCACAGTCTTGTACAGACAAAATGGCCGCCCCCACAGTCATATACAGGCGAGATGGCCGCCCCCACAGTCATATAGAGACGAGATGGCCGCCCCCACAGTCATATACAGGCAAGATGGCTGCCCCCCACAGTCATGAACAGACAAGATGGCCGCCCCTACAGTCATGTACAAACGAGATGGCCACACCCACAGGCATGAACAGACAAGATGGCTGGCCCCACAGTCATGTACAAAGAGAGGGCCACCCCCACAGTCATATACAGGCAAGATGGCCGCCCCCCCCACAGTCCTGAACAGAGAAGATGGCAGCCCCCCACAGTCATAAACAGACAAGATGGCCGCCCCCCACAGTCTTATATAGACAACAGAACAAAAAAAATCCACAAACAGTAAATAAAATGAGATTAAATAAAATTCTATAGGTTTTACATTCTCATTAAAGAATCACAGAGCCAGTTGTCAAATAACACTGAAGGCCCATTTACACGAAGTGATGATCAGTCACAGGACAGTGACGGCTTTGAGCGATCATTTTGCATACAGTATTAAGTAGCTACTCAGCTACTTAAATAGTAATTAGGTGTGTAAATGAAAGCTTAGCTGAATGCAGTTAATAGCTGGAGGGCTCTTATCTGCTCTCAGCTCTCTTGTTCTCCGATGGGAAACAATGCTATCAGCACTCCCTGTGGAGAACTGCTGATAAGAGTGAATGACGATTTTTAGGATAGCTTGAAATTAACGATGAAGTGAAATTAAGTGCACGATGGCCGCGCGTTTGGACGCAACAATCATTGCTAAAACGATCACTTTTAGCGGTTTTTGAGCGATCATCGCTCTATTTAAGTGGGCTGTTCTGCCCCACATAAACCGAAGCTACATAACATTCCATTCTAGGTGGTTAGTGGTTACAGCACCATCTAGCTGTGTTACAAATGTATTACAACTTGTTTTTCTACCATAAAGACTGATGTATTATGGGTATTTTGCAAGGCATTGTGGGAAGAAGGAACTTCCAGCCAGAGACAGAGTTCAGACTTGCCTTTGCTCTCTCCTCTTCAAAATCCACCATCTTTGTAAAAGTATATCTGGTAAGGAAGCTTCCCTTGTTTCTGAGACAGAATGTTCTGCAGAGCCGTTCAGTGGCCGGTTGTGTTGTTACTCAGGGAGTTAGAACTGTTTAGTTAGCCATGCAGCACTATGTGTAGCAGCCATTGTGCCATGTGCCTCCATGTTACTGTTATGTAATGTTATGCATCATACTTATGTGAATCATCTGTATTCTTATAGTTTTACCATCATCATCATCATCGATCTGTTAACCAATAAACCTGCCAGATTAGACTGGGGACATTACCTTACTTACCAGCTCACTAATAAATAAACGAATGTCTACCACTTCTTGCTGTATAAACGTGGGGTAGGCGACAGCTTTATTAATTAAAACAACATTAATAATAACTTTTAACGATCAAGACCTATCCACGCTGTCCGAAGGTTAACTTTATCAGTCCGTAAACCGTCCTCCGAGGACGTTCGTAAGCCCCGGTCCTTCGGATTGCAAACCTTCCTCTATTCCCTAACCAGCATGGACTAATTCCGGGCCAAACACAAGCCGTGACAACTTCCAACAACCGCCATTTGTTACAGCCCTTTCTCCTCCCCTACCCAGACCTTCCGGGCGGGTGGGCGGGTGTCTTCTCGGCTTCTATCTTCCTTCTTCTCCTCGTGTGTCTCCTCTCTGGTCTACTTCCGCTTCCTGTCCTAGCTCCACCCCCTGTAAGCTCGCTTTTCTTAACCCCTCCTATGCCTGTCCCCAGTCACATGCCGTTTTCTTAACTCAGTTCACGGCATACGAAGAAGAACAGTTTGTTTATTTGGAAGACAGAAATGGTTAAGCTGAATGTCGGACTGCACACTGTGTGACCGTGTAAGAAGACAGAACAGTAAAACAGATGCTAGTCACCAGCGATAGTGGATCGGACTAGACGGAGCCGCCATCAGCCACGCGGTCTTACGTACAAGATTGCAGCGGCCGCCATTTAGTCACAAGAAACACGAGTGCAGCCCCCAGTAAACGCAGCACGATCTAAGCCAAGCTGAAGTCCGTTCCTACCTGGACTGAGTCTGCACAGAGACATTAAGCAGCCAGCAAACAGGCACACAATGTCTACTAGCCAGACATCCTCCTATAAGACCAGGTCACGAGCAAGCTGCTCTAGCAGGTCCTCAATAAGAGACATGGCTGCTCTCGCCCGCGCAGAAGCTGAGGCAGCAAAAGTAAGGTCCACCTTTGCAGCACAAGAGACGCAACTGAAGCTAAAGCAAGTCTGCCTGCCGGTGTCACTGGAGAAACTCACCGCAGAGAAAGAAGCGGCAGCCGCATCACCCAAGGCAGAGTTCCTAGAAGCCGCAGAGTTCCCTGAATTAGAGAAACACAGCCAGGTACTTGGGTTAGACCTAGACCAAGAAGATCCAGCACAGCGCGTCTCAGAATATGTCCATCGGCATCCCAAGGCAGAAGACGGCTACGATCCAGTAGATCAAACAGAGCATCAAAGACCCCACTTTAAAGCACAGTATGGTATGCAGCAAAACGGTGCTGACCACGACTACCACCCTACAAAAAGGAAGCTACAACCCTCTCCCCGGCCTAAAGAGACAGCTTTCGCATCAGAGTGGTATTTAACAGACTGCCCTAAGCCAGAAACTCCTAAAAGGTATGGTGATACACTTCACACGCAGCATAACAACAGCACACCGGGTAGTATTGGCGCTAACCAGGCTATCGTGGACTTCGCTAGGTTCTTTGCTAAACGAGAACTGGTTACCAAGGGACTTATAAAGTTCAACGATCGCCCAGAGAACTACAGAGCATGGCGAGCCTCCTTCCAAAACGCCATAAGGGACTTAGGTCTCTCCTGCAGTGAGGAGTTAGATCTCTTGGTAAAGTGGCTTGGAAGCGAGTCTGCTGAACACGCCAAAAGGATCAGAGACATTAACATAAACTATCCGGGCGAAGGCCTAAAGATGGTGTGGGAAAGACTTGATGAGTGTTATGGGTCAATAGAAGCTATAGAAAATGCGTTATATAAGAGAATTGATAATTTTCCCAAAATAGTGGGTAAGAGTTACCAGAAACTCAGGGAACTTAGTGACTTGTTAACAGAGGTACAGGTTGCTCAGGCAGAAGGAGATCTGCCAGGGCTAGCATTTCTGGACACCGCCAGGGGTGTTAATCCGATTGTCCAAAAACTCCCTTATAACTTACAGGAGAAGTGGATCACGCATGGTTCTCAGTACAAACAGGTTCATAATGTACCATTTCCCCCCTTTCGGGTATTTGTAGGCTTTGTTGCTCAACAGGCAAGGATCAGAAATGATCCCAGTTTTGACTTTACATTGTCTTGTCCCACTACCCCTGGTGTCAAACCTCTTAAAACACCAGTAGTGGTCCACAAAACTAATGTTGCCTCCACAGGTTCTCCTTACAGGTCGTTTACGCCTCATCGAGAAGAGAACAAACATGAGGATCCTACTAAATAATGCCCCCTGCACAAGAAACCACATTCTTTGCTAAAATGCAGAGCCTTCAGAGAGAAGTCCTTAGAAGACCGCAAAGAATTCCTGAAAGAAAACAACATCTGTTTCAGGTGCTGCACTACAACATCGCACTTCGCCAGGAACTGTAAGGTTAGTTTGACATGCACTGAATGCGGTAGCACAGAGCACAACACGGCTCTACACCCTGGACCACCCTCTCAGGGATCATCCCAAGCAGAGGAACCGGATGGAGAGCAGATGGACACAGCAATAGTCACTTCTCAGTGTACAGAGATCTGTAAAGGACTCGCAGGAGGGAAGTCATGCTCCAAAATCTGCCTTGTCAGGGTTTATCCTGTCGGCAACCGAGATAAGGCTATCAAGGTATACACAATCTTAGATGACCAAAGCAACAGGTCTTTAGCTAAATCCACCTTCTTCGACACCTTCAACATCGTAGGGCCTGGTTCTCTTTACTCCTTAAGGACGTGCGCAGGTACCGTTGAGACGGCGGGGAGGAAGGCAACTGGATACATGGTAGAGTCCATAGATGGTCAGACCTGCTTGCCCCTGCCAACCATACTGGAATGCAACCACATTCCTGACAACCGGTCTGAGATACCTACACCAGAGGTAGCAGCATACCACCCCCACCTCAGACGTATAGCTCACCTGATACCGAAACTTGATCCAAAAGCCCCAATAATCCTACTCCTTGGAAGAGACATACTACGAGTTCATAAGGCTAGGGGACAGATTAACGGTTCCCAGAATGCTCCATACGCCCAGAGACTTGACCTAGGATGGGTCATCATTGGAGACGTCTGTCTAGGAGGAGCACACAAGCCGACCTCAGTCAACAGCATGCTTACCAATACACTTGAAAGTGGACGTCCTTCCCTATTCCAGCCATGCCACAACAGTTTCCTGATAAAAGAGTTGCCACAAAGCACTCCCGTGCCTTGTGCCTCCGCAGATCCCTCCTGTGAAGACCACGCCTGCGACGGTGAGCAAGATCACTTAGGGTGCACAGTCTTTCACAGGACAAGAGAGGACAACAGGGTCGCGATATCCATAGAAGACAAGCTGTTCTTGAATATCATGGATCAAGAAATAGTAAAGGACAAGTCCAAAAGCTGGGTCGCACCTCTACCGTTCAAAACCCAGAGACGACGCCTGCCTAACAACAAAGAACTCGTCTACAGCCGATTTATTTCCCTCAAACACAAACTCCAGAGAACACCAGAGACAAAGGAACATTTCTTCACCTTCATGGAAAGAATATTCCAGAACAACCACGCAGAAGTGGCACCCGTGCTCCAAGACTCCCAGGAGTGTTGGTACTTGCCCATATTCGGCGTTTATCACCCAAAAAAACCAGGACAGATAAGGGTAGTATTTGATTCGAGTGCCAGGTGTGAAGGTGTCTCGCGAAATGATGTCTTACTGTCCGGTCCAGCCCTCAACAACAGACTTCTAGAGGTACTCCTCCGCTTCCGCAGGGATTCTGTAGCATTTATGGCCGACATACAACAAATGTTCCACTGCTTTCTCGTCAAGGAAGAACATAGAAACTACTTAAGGTTCTTCTGGTACCGCAACAACGACTCTAACGAGGACATCATAGAGTACCGAATGAGGGTGCACATCTTTGGAAACAGTCCTTCCCCTGCAGTTGCCATCTATGGTCTCAGACACTCAGCCCGAGAGGGTGAAGAAAAATACGGGTCTGATGTCAGGTCCTTTGTAGAAAGGGACTTCTATGTGGACAACTGCTTGAAGTCTACACCCACGAACGAGACCGCAATCAATCTCCTGAAAAGAGCTCAAGAAATGCTTACTCAATCTAATCTGAGGTTGCACAAAATCGCCTCCAACAGCCGTGAGTTAATGGAAGCCTTCTCACCCCAAGATCATTCTAGCGATCTAAAGGACTTGGATCTTAGCACAGACTCCCTTCTCATGCAACAGAGCCTTGGTCTGCTCTGGGATTTAAAGGCGGACACATTTACCTTCCAGATCAGCAAGGAAGAAAAGCCTTTCACACGCAGAGGGGTCCTGTCTACCATAAACAGTTTATATGATCCTCTGGGATTCGTAACACCTGTTACCATCTAAGAAAAAATGATGCTAAGAGACTTTACCCCAGGGACGTCTGATTGGGATGATCCGCTTCCCATGGAGAAAAAAGACATGTGGACAGGTTGGAGAAAGTCTCTTGAAGCTTTGTCCAGTCTTCACGTGGCACGTCCATATGCTTCCGTGCCTTCAATGGAAGTCAAGATGCAAAGACTGTATATCTTCTGTGATGCATCAGTCAAGGCGATTGCTGCCATAGCATACCTAAAGACCATAGACGTCAAGGAACAATGCCATATAGGGTTTGTTATGAGCAGAGCCAAACTGGCGCCACTCCGTGAGCACACTATACCCAGACTGGAACTATGCACTGCTGTGCTTGCGGTAGAGTTAGCTGAACTTATAACATCGGGAATGAATCTGGAAATCGGGGAAGTCGAATTTTACAGGGACAGCAAGGTAGTCTTAGGATATATTCGCAACAAAACCAGACACTTTTACGTCTATGTCAGCAATAGGGTGCTAAGGATCAGGAGGTCCACTTGTCCCAAGCAATGGCACTATGTTCCTACGCACCATAATCCGGCAGACCATGCAACTAGATCTGTAGCAGCGGGTGGCCTTAAGAATACAACTTGGTTTACGGGTCCTGCATTCCTGTACCGTTCAATGTCTTGCAGCATTGGATCCGACTCATTTGAATTGGTAAACCCAGATACCGATGAAGAAATCCGACCATCAGTATCTGCTCTATGCACGGTGACTTTGGAACACCAACTCAAATCCCATCGTTTCAACAGATTCTCCACTTGGATGTCGCTCGTTCGTGCTATAGCCTGTCTAAGCCATATAGCTCAGTCTTATAGGTCAACATTACCTGTGAGTCAAAGACCTTGCAAGGGTTGGCATCACTGCAAACACGCCTTTACCGCTACCAATCTGGACAGAGCCAAGAGCATAATAATTCGCACTGTACAACATGAATGTTGTGCTAAAGAAATAGACTACCTCAACAAAGGCCAAACAGTCTCCAAGGACAGCGCCTTGAAGAAGCTTGATCCCATCATTGACCAAGATGGGTCCCTAAGAATAAGAGGTTGCCTACAAGCAGCCAAAGTGGAATTTAAGGAGAAACATCCTATGGTAATTCCCGGGCATCATCACGTCATTAATCTGCTCGTACTCATCACCAACACATTCCCGAGCAAGGATGGGAAGGTACGCAAGTTCGAGGTCAAAGTGTGGAAGCCTGGGGAAGGCAAACTATTCCTCAGGCCAGTCGCGGAACTTGTTTTGTTGTTTTCACCGGAAAGACCCAATAGTGACGTCCGTTGACGTCAGACGGGGAGTGTTCTGCCCCACATAAACCGAAGCTACATAACATTCCATTCTAGGTGGTTAGTGGTTACAGCACCATCTAGCTGTGTTACAAATGTATTACAACTTGTTTTTCTACCATAAAGAGTGATGTATTAGGGTGACTACCGACTAGCGTTTTTTTTCACTGCGAAATTCACAGCGTTTTTTTTTCTGCAGGGGGTCTATGGGACTTGTAATGTTAAAATCGCGATAGCGCAAAATCGCAATTTACCGCGGAATCGCGAATTTTGCGCGATCGCGATTTTAGCTTTACAAGTCCCATAGACCCCTGCAGAAAAAAACAAAACGCTGCGAATTTCGCAGTAAAAAAACGCTAGTGGGTAGTCACCCTTATGGGTATTTTGCAAGGCATTGTGGGAAGCCAGAACTTCCAGTCAGAGATAGACAGAGTTCAGACTTGCCTTTGCTCTCTCCTCTTCAAAATCCACCATCTTTGTAAAAGTATATCTGGTAAGGAAGCTTCCCTTGTTTCAGAGACAGAATGTTCTGCAGAGCTGTTCAGCGGTCGGTTGTGTTGTGACTCAGGGAGTTATAACTGTTTAGCCATGCAGCACTATGTGTAGCAGCCATTGTGCCATGTGCCTCCATGTTACTGTTATGTAATGTTATGCCTCATACTTATGTGAATTATCTGTATTCTTATAGTTTTACCAATCAATCCTCGCATTATCACAAGCCCAATCGCATCGAATGCACGCTTGTATGCTACGATCTGTTAGCCAATAAACCGGTCAGATTAAGAAGAACAGTTTGTTTATTTGGAAGACAGAAATGGTTAAGCTGAATGTCGGACTGCACAGACAGAACATGGGCCATAAGGCTGGGTTCCCACGGGTAATTGCCACGGAATTACTCTCCAGACTTTCTGCACGGAAATTCCGCCTGCGGCTTTTTAGCCCGGGATAAAGCAGCAACGTGGATGAGATTTGCAAAAACCCCGTTCATATGCTGCGGCAGATCCGTTGTGGCCAAGCCGCGCTGAAATTGACATCCTGCATGGAATTCAAAGCCCCGGCATGTCAATTCTCTATCCGCATTTTAAAGCTGCATTTCTCGCATGGAAATCTCGTGGTATTTCCGCACGGTCATTCTGCGAGATTTCCGTGGGATTACGGCCCCGTGTGACCCCAGCCTTATAGTGCACTAAGCAGCGTTTCCTGCCAGCTATGCGCTAGTGTAGGTCTGAGCTAGTATTCTAGAAAGCTTTCTGGCGCAGCCATGTTGCCGCCAAGCCCCGCCTACTTCTTTAAAAATCTGGTAAAGAGACAATCCTAAAGTCCATCTCTTACATAAGATGACTGAGTACCTACCTCCATCCGGGTACAGCGACCAGTAGATGACTCTGTAGCCCTTCAGAACCCCATTGAGAGAACTTCGAGGAGGTTCAGACCAAGAAATGACCGCCACATCGGAGGTGATGGAAAGAGCGCGGACGTTCTCTGGAGGCTGACTGGGCACTGCGGGGGAAAAAACAGCGGGTTATCGTAGAGAGACCGGAACAGGACTGCCAAAATACTGGGACATGGAGACACCCAATGGCCCCTTTATTAGAGCCCCACGGAGCCAGGAGTCCCGGCGAATTTATTAGGGACTACGGCCTATATAGTAGAGCCCCACAGAACTTTAACTACAGTCCCAAGCCTATTTCCTAGAGTTCCTGGGCCCTTTATTAAATCCCCCAGCCCCTTTATTTAGCCCCCAGCCCCTATATTAGGGTCCGCAGTACATTTTTAAGTCTCCAGTCCACAGCCCCTTCAATAGAGACTCTAGTCCATTTATTAGTCCCAAGCCCATTTACTAGAGTCCCTGGCCCCTTTATTAGACCCCCCAGCCCTCTCACAATTGGCTCTTCCTGTATGGTAATTCCCCCGTGACCCCGGAGCGCGGCATAAAATCACATGACAAGTTTTCCACAGATCAGTTTCAGTGTGAATCCACATTAGATGGGAAAATCCAGCGATCGGAGCGACTTCCAACGAGGCCGGTTATCGGTGCTAGACTAGCCGGGGTCTCCCTGCCAACCATGGGGGTTTACTAGAGTAACGGTATGGAGAGTATACCGAGAATGAGCGATTGAGAAAAACATCCAGTGAAAGGGGATCCTGCAGACGGAAACAACTCATCACTGAAAGGGGTCGGAGGAGGATGTCAGGAATCGTTCTGACCAACAGGCTGCACAGTCAGCTGAATACAACGCTGGAGCTCCAACTAACGTGTCCGAACGCACAACTCGCCGTTCCTCCGCACGGATGGTATAACAGCAGGCGACCAGTTCCAGCGCCATTATGTCTAAGAGGAACAGACTCCAGCAGGCAAAAAGAGCGCAAAACTTGTATCACTGAGACGCGGAGAAACATCTCCTGGTTAGATGGAGACAGATTTCTGTTGCTGATGGGAGGTCAGAATTTTGCGCAAGCAGCATGAATCGCTGACCCCTTCCTGTCAGCTGGGCAGAACATGCCAGCACCGCCATCTAATCTGTGGCAACTACAAGCAGCTTCCTGTCCGCAGGGGCCGAGATTCTTGCACAGTGATGTCATCACCGAGTGGGATCTACACCACGGCGAATTGCTGCAGATCAGAAGGGAGAAGGAGTCCGACGCCACTAGATGGGGGTCATTCACTGCATATATTCTTGCAAAGATAGCACTGTATAAACATAGAGGAACCTGCAACTCGTTATCGTCAGACGCAGAGAACAACCACAAGATGACAGAGAAACGCAGAAGAAACGGAACAAACGCGGAGAGTCGCCTGCAGCGCAAACTACATCAGTGAGAAGTGCAGATGTCTTTCATCTGTAAGTCACACCAGCGGTGCATGCAGTCAATAAAAGGACATTGATTTTCCGTGTTCCACTCACATGTGCGCATATATATTGCATATAATACATGTGTAAAAAAAAAGAAGGCAGCCTGTTGTATTTTACGCATGCTCTCTATAGGGACAAAACGCGGTCCACGACAGAGCGGAAAATTAAAAAATAAATGAAACAAGGAAGCGTGTGCATGGCGGTGTGCATGAGATCCGCGGGCGGGCGCAGGCCACAATCGCAGCCACATGCTCGTGTGAGCCCAACCTGACATAGAGCTCATAGACTTCTTTGGCAGAACATGTAACTAGCGCCAACAGGGGCTGTACGAGGCAATATTAAAGGGGTCTTCTCATTTGTGCAACATGTGACTGAGGTGGGACCCCCGCTGATTCTGGATGATGGAAACAGAGGAAGATCCATAGAGGTCACGCAGACGGCCGCGCTCGGCGACACTCCTTCCGCTGACTTCTATTGGAGCCAGGGACAGGCAGAGCGCTTGGCTATTTCCCTCCTTCTGACCACCAGATGCAGGGTGGGCAGCGGGGGTCCTGACTCCAGCGCAGGTCTCACCGGAGGGACTCCCACCCAACAGACTTTAATGCTGCAGATAGAAAAGTCCTTGAACTGTTGCTGCAATACTTTCAAGAAGTCCGGCAACTTTTGATTCTACTTCATTTCTCTGCTTGGCAAATGCACAGGTGAGATAGTTCCAGTTTGTTACAGTGTATCAGTGGCACCAGCTGTCTGAAGAGGTTGGTGTTGTTGCCACGTTTACTGCATCTATAATGATACATTGTAACATTGTAATATTGAAGGTCTGGAAGGATTTCAGTCTCCCGGTACAAACGAGAGATGGAAAAACGTTCAGAATGGGAACATCTAGGAAGTTCGGATACGTTTAGTGGAGATGGAAGCTGCGCTAATCACCGCTATCACTCCTGTCCATAAGGCCAATTCCCCAGCCCATGGCACCGCAAGGCGGCATTTAAGAGGTTAAAAATGGAACTAAGACTGCTTTATGGAGGAGGAAACCATTTCCATAAGGAGAAGGCCTGCAGACTAGTTGGACGGGGGCTTCATGGGCCCACCAGAGGATTCCCCCTTCATTAGCACAGAGCAATGTGGTCCAGTAGGTGACTTATAAGACCGAGGTGGTCAGCTGCACATGGCGGCGTCTTCTGCTGGACCCTTATGGCTCATTACTGTACGAGAGCCGGTGGGCCAGTCATCTGCAGGGGTACCAGGTAAGATGTTCCACTCACCGTCCTCCAAGGTGGTAGCGTTGATCTCCGTGGAAGAAGGTCCGGTTCCCGCTCTGTTGAATGCTTGTACAACCACTCCATATTGGGCAAACTTCTTCATGTTGTCCAAAGTGTAGACCTCACCGTCCCCCGTAGCTTTCATCTCCACAATACTATACTGGCCGTTACTCCCCGGGCCGTTCTCTCTATACCCAATCTGGTAGCCGCGGATCACGCCATTCTGTAATTCTTTTCTTGGTGCCTAGGGGGTTAGACCCAAAATAATCAGAATCCGAGGGACAAACATGCAGGACAAGGTCAAAGAAACCTTCAAAATCTTCATTTAAATAGCTTTATGTGTTCATCAGAGGACCAATGACGTGTCAATGGCCCCCGCAGCCCCGGGGCAGCACGTGGCCCCCGCAGCCCCGGGGGAGCACGTGGCCCCCGCAGCCCCGGGGCAGCACATTTTACTCATTAAAATACAATGGTTTTCTGGAGCAATTAGGGCAGAAACGGTCTTATGTGCTTTGCTCCACATTTATTATGTATTTAGACAATTTCGGGCAGTTTTTCAGATTTGTCCAAACAAGGGACTTGACCTTAATTGCATCAAATGATTGAAATTGCGCCAAACTTTTGGTGCAGTTTTTGGCATAAAGGTGGATTAAACTTCAAGAATTGAGCCTGAAAATTCGACTGATTTACAATTCAGCAGAGCGACATTTGAAGACTACGTCGCCCAAGTTTACAGCCTAACATTTGGACAGCATTAGCAAATAAGCCCCAATTGTCTTACCGTGTGGCGGATCCTGGCGCTGTAAATGCGTCAAGTGCGCAGTCATTTGAGTAAGATGTTCCCCATCGTTAAAATGAGCAAGGCAGCGGGGGCTTGAGATAAAATCGTGTGATGCGAGAGCGAGTGAAAACGCAGAATTATAAAGCCAATGATTTTCTATGGTTTCCTTCACATTTGCGATCTTTCCACTCCTGCGATGTGACGTAAACCCCCCCCCCCAAACCACGGCATGCCCCATCCCCCCCAAACCACGGCATGCCCCCCCCCCAAACCACGGCATGCCCCATCCCCCCCAAACCACGGCATGCCCCATCCCCCCCAAACCACGGCATGCCCCATCCCCCCCAAACCACGGCATGCCCCATCCCCCCCCAAACCACGGCATGCCCCACCCCCCCAAACCACGGCATGCCCCACCTCCCCAAACCACGGCATGCCCCACCCCCCCAAACCACGGCATGCCCCACCTCTCTGTGTTTTGCCATTTTTTTAATCTTAGGTTTCCCTATGGAGCCTTTTTATCGCATCGCAAAGCAGGAACTTGGAATTGTTATGCAATGCATTTAGGTCCTATTGTCTTTCTCGCAAGAAAATCGCAAGCGGCAGAAATGTTTTTGCAAGAAAAAGCATCGCTGACGCTCAAAAATCAGAAAAAGACGCAATTTTGCCATGATTTTCTCGCAGCAAAATCACGATTGCCAATGTGAAGGAGCGCTATGGGAACTGTGGGCTTATTCAGTCTGGAAGGAAGCGTCTTGGTGGCGATCTAATTAGCGAACACGGCACGGATGTAACGATCGTGCGGTGACAATGACACGCAGGCATCGTCAGGGGAAAGAAGGTTTCACCATGATCACACAGATGCAGCAACGCCAGGCTTGACCGCCACCTCGCTGTCTGCAGAGCAATGGCTGCTCAAATAGCGCAGTATGCCGAATGCATATCCAGCAAGTTCTACACGGGCGTTGGGCTCTGGGTCTGGATGCCTTTCTGGGTACCGGAATTCGGCGAGGGGACGCTGATTCACGGATTTCTTCTGATTCAGATTTGGAGATGGAGGGAATAATCTGGGGCTTCAGTCACAAAGGGCTTTGGGGATTACACTGTAGGTTGGACTTGATTCATCTGCGACTATTCAAGTCTCTGTTTGGAGTCCCCGCTGCAGATGCGGAATACAATGCAGGCTGAGGTAATGCAGCACGCTGTGTTGTTTCATCTGGGACCATGCTGGGCGACATGCCGAAAGCCCACCGAACCCCATTATAGTGAATGGGGTTCCAGCATATGTCACATCCGGCGCTTCAGTTTTTCCCTTGTTTGGCTCCTAGGACAGAGGAAAGAGCAAAACGCAGAAGCACAGATGTGATCATAGCCACAATATGTACAGAGCGACCAAGTGCTCCGCAGTCTGGTGGCTTGACCGCTACTTAAAAGACAAGCGCTCCGTCACATCACCTTTAGGCTATTTTCACACGGGCGAGGGTGATATCAGTCCTGTGGATGTGAGAACAGCCTGGCATCACTACAGGGAATCCCTTCATTCCTGTGGGGATTCCCCCAGCCCCAGCTGACAGGATCGCAGAGTTCTCCCATTGCTTTCAATGGGGCCGTCACTGCTGCTGCCGCTGGCCCCATTGGAGACAATGGCCGATACCGCAAAAAGATAGAAGTTACTGCAATGTGTTTCCTGCATCGCTTCGTGGTGCCCTGCAGGAAAATATCGCTCAAGTGTATGAAACAAATGGCACCGCTGACTTTAGCGGGCTGCATCGGGTTTCTATTCTGCTTCCGGAGCATGCCGTACTATTTTGTCCGGGATTTTAATGGAAATCGGCGATGGAGGCTCTGAAAGGAACCTCTGCCTCAGACACACCCTAAGAAGAGCTAAGACCAGTAAGACTTATGGACTGCAGCATTAGTCACTGGAGGCAACTAGCAAGGACAGAATGGGAAATGAAGACCCAAGTGGTTGCACATGAGACAGACACTGGCGGACGGCGAAGTCACGTGGAAGGAGCCTCCATCTGGTGAGCAGTTGTTAAGCCCAGACATGTTAGGTGATATTGGCTGCGCCAATGACCATAATTGTTCGATCACATGGAGTAACGGTCCGAGTTTTGTCGGAAGTGACGTTCATCACCCCCATCCCGCCTACCCTTCAGGCTGCTCCGGCATGAGCAACATTTACAGTCAACACATTGCGGGCAAAAATGTCAAAGACAGCGAACGTCCAGACAATGCGGGTCTCAGCGGTCGCTAAAAGGATCCTTCACTGATACATTTTGCTTGATAATTATTTGTTATGGTTGAAATCGCTCATTTTCATCAGTTTTGGTCTAAAGTATAAGGCTATCTAATTGGCACACAAGACAAATCGCTATGACATCACCACCATTGTAGGCATTTACTATAGGCCACCTGGACCAGCAGAGGATATGGAGGAACTCTTTATACATCAGATGGCCAAGCTCTCAAAGAAGCCCAACATAGTGATCATGGGAGATTTTACCGATCCAGACATTTGTTGGGAATCTCTCAGGTAAAATTAATGGATTCAACAGATTCTTATCCGCTCTTGTGACAACTTTATCTTCCAGAAGGTAGAAGAGAAAACAAGGGGATCTGCTATCTTGGCCCTAATTCTGACCAACAGGGAGGGGATGGTTGAGGGAGTAAGGGTGGCTGGGACCTTAGGAGGCAGCGATCATGATATCCTTGGATGTTGGATAACAAGGGGAGGAAGACCTGAGAAAACTCAGACCTCAAGGTTGGATTTCAGAAAGGCAGATTTTACTGAACTCAGAAGAGGGTAGGAAGAATCCAATGGCTGGATGTTCTTAAAGGGGTGGTCTCGCGAAAGCAAGTGGGTCTATACACTTCTGTATGGCCATATTAATGCACTTTGTAATGTACATTGTGCATTAAATATGAGCCATACAGAAGTTATTCACTTACCTGCTCCGTTGCTAGCGTCCCCGTCGCCATGGTTCCGTCTAATTTCGGTGTCTTCTTGCCTTTTTAGACGCGCTTGCGCAGATCCGTCTTCTCCCTTCTTCTCCCTTCGGCTCCTCTCGGCAGCATCGGCATTTTGGCTCCGCCCCCTTGTACGCATCATCGCGTAGCTCCGCCCCATGATGTGTGCCGGTTCCAGCCTCCTGATTGGCTGGAATCGGCACATGACGGGGGCGGAGCTACGCGATGACGCGAAAAGGGGGCGGAGCCAAAACGCCGATGCTTCCAAGACCAGCCGAAGGGAGAAGATGCATCTGCGCAAGCGCGTCTAAAAAAGCAAGAAGACACCGAAGTTAGACGGAACCATGGCAACGGGGACGCTAGCAACGGAGCAGGTAAGTGAATAACTTCTGTATGGCTCATATTTAATGCACGATGTATATTACAAAGTGCATTAATATGGCCATACAGAAGTGTATAGACCCACTTGCTTTCGCGAGACCACCCCTTTAAGGACAGAAATGTCCAAGAAGGTCGGGAAATATTGTGAAATGAGATTCTCCAAGCACAATCGTTACCAATCCCTAAAAGAAGGAAGAATGGGAAGCATTTAAAGAGACACGGATGGATGAACACAGAACTTGTAGACATGTTAAAGAGGAAGAAAAATATGTTTATCAAAGGGAAAGAGGGGCAAAATAGCTAAAGAAGAATATAATGCGGTCTGCAGAAACTGTAGGGGCAAGTGTCAGAAAAGCTAATAATGAATCGAGGCAATAAAAAAGGATTTGGGGGGCAAAGACAAAAGAAAAGTCACAGATGCTATTGGATGTTTACAAGATGAAAATGGTGAATTGGTTAAAAATGATGTTGAGAAGGATGAACATTTAAATTCCTATTTTGTATCGGTTTTCTCTCAGAAAGTAGATGGAACATCAACTGATCTTCCCTGTGCTATTGGCTGAATAAAATAATACAGGCTATCTGTAAGCAGAGAGATGGTGAGGGAACACTTAGCTAACTTACATGAATCCAAGTCTCAAGGTCCAGATGAATTACATCCTAGGATACTAAAGGAAGCAGCGGAGGTAATTGCTGAACCACTTGCCATAATCTGTGAAAATTCCTGGAGAACAGGAGAAGTCCCAGAAGATTGGAAAAGGGCAAATGTTGTCCCTATCTTCAAAAAAGGGAAGAAGGTGGATCCAGGAAACTACAGGCCTGTGAGTCTGACCTCTATACTGGGAAAGATCTCTGAACAAATTATTAAATAGCATGTATGCAAGTACTTGGATGAGAATGGAGTAATTAACCAGAGCCAGCATGGGTTTGTAACAAACAAGTCATGCCAGACTAATCTAATGTCCTTCTACGACAGAATCACCGACTGGGTTGATCAGGATATAGTATATCTTGGCTTTAGTAAAGCATTTGACAAAGTATCTCATACCATCCTTATTGATGAAATGACCAAATCTGGGATTGACAAGGCAACTGTTAGGTGGATTCACATCTGGCTGAGTGATCGTACTCACAGAGTGGTCATAAATGGCTGCACATCCAAGTGGAAGAATGTATCAAGTGGGGACCACAAGGCTCTGTCCTAGGCCCAGTGTTGGTCAACATTGTTATAAATGATCTGGAGGACGGAATTGATGGGAAACTGATCACATTTGCAGATGACACAAAGCTAGGAGGGATAGCTAACACTAGGGAAGAGAGGGATGATTCAAAAAGATCTAGAAAAGCTTGTACAGTGGGCAGCGACTAACAGAATGGTATTTAACAAGGAGAAATGTAAAGTCCTACATCTGGGCAAGAAAAATGAAAAAAGCACATAGAGAATGGAAGGAATTGGGCTAAGCAGCAGCACATGTGAAAAAGACTTGGGTATGCTAATAGATCATAGACTGAACATGAGTCAACAATGTGATGCAGCAGCCAAAAAGGCAAACACAATTCTGGGATGTATTAAGAGAAGCATAGAGTCTAGATCACGTGAGGTCATTATCCCCTCTACTCTTCCTTAGTCAGACCTCATCTGGAATACTGGGTCCAGTTCTGGGAACCCCACTTTAAAAAAGTCCGACAGACTGGAGCAAGTTCAGAGAAAAGTTACCAAGATGGTGAGCGGTCTGCAAATCATGTCCTATGGAGAACGGTTAAAGGATCTGGGAATGTTTAGCAGAAGAGAAGGCTGAGAGAAGACTTAATAGCTGTCTACAAATATCTGAAGGGCTGTCACAGTGCAGAGGGATCAGCCCTATTCTCATCTGCACAAAGAAAGACTAGAAGCAATGGGATGAAACTGAAAGGGAGGAGACACAGATTAGATATTAGACAGTGAGGGGATCAATGAGTGGAACAGGTTGTCACGGGAGGTGGTGAGTTCTCCTTCAATGGAAATGTTCAAACAAAGGCTGGACAAATATCTGTCTGGGATGATTTAGTGATCCTGCACTGAGCAGGGGGTTGGACCCGATGACCCTGGAGGTCTCTTCCAACTCTACCATTCTGTGATTCTACAATAAGAAGGCACCTCCCTACCTTCCAGGTAACTTGGATACTTTGTGAAGTCAAAGGCTGAAGTGTCACATCCATGGGTGGCCCATCGGGAGCTGCGGGAATCAAAAACAGATCAATGGAGTCATCGGAGTCAGTATCCTGAGGTCAGACTTATCCCTTTATTGCACTAACTAGTAGAATCATCTGTCACACTAAGGTGGGGGCTAACATTAAGGGGCCACTAACACTAAGGGGGCAAACACTAAGGGGGGCGCTAACACTAAGTAGGGAGACAAACACTAAGGGCACGGGCAAACCTTAAGGGGCCACTAATACTAAGGAAGCTCTAACACTAAAGGGAGGGGGGGGGCGAAGACTAAGGGGGGGGCGAACACTAAGGGGAGGGCTAACATTAAAGGGAGGGTAACATTAAGGGGAGGGCTAACAGTAAGCGGGCTCTAACACGAAGTGGGGGCTCTAACACTAAGGAGCCGCTAACACTAAGGGAGGCTAACACTCACAGGGCCCTAACACTAAGGGGCCAACGCTAAGGAGGGGGCTAACACAAAGGGGGGGATAACACTAAGGGGCCACTAATACTAAGGGGTGCTAACACTCAGGGGGCGCTAACACTCAGGGGGCGCTAACACTCAGGGGGCGCTAACACTCAGGGGGCGCTAACACTCAGGGGGCTGCTAACACTCAGGGGGCTGCTAACACTCAGGGGGCTGCTAACACAAAGAGAGCGCTAACACTAAGGGGGGGCTAACACTAAGTGGGCGCTAGCACTGAGGGGGCTGCTAACACTGAGGGGGCTGCTAACACTGAGGGGGCTGCTAACACTGAGGGGGCTGCTAACACTGAGGGGGCGCTAACACTTAGGGGGTGCTAACACTTAGGGGGCGCTAACAGTAAAGGGGCGGGCGCTAACACTAAGGGGGTGCTAACAGTAAAGGGGCGCTAACAGTAAAGGGGCGCTAACACTAAGGGGGCGCTAACACTAAGGGGGCGCTAACACTAAGGGGGCGCTAACACTAAGGAGGGGGCTAACACTCAGGGGGGCGCTAACACAAAGTGAGCGCTACATTCTGCTTTGGTTGTCCCGCTAGGCTGACTTTGGAGTAATCTCAGCATGTTCAGACCCCTTGCTCATCATTCCGGGGGTCCTCCAGGAGATGTTGGACAAAGTGAATCTATTGTACAGTGCAGTTTTGGCAATCAGTTTGGTGCCTCGGAGATTGTGTAAGATGGAGAGGTGCGGCAGCCTCGGGGGTCCGACCGCGACTCTCCTGCTATTAGGGGCACAATATCAGCGATCACCTACCGGCTTCCTCAGTGCTGATTGTGAGCTCCTTGCTCGGCTCGCTACGTCCAATCTTATTGAAGGAATACATTCGTATGCTGTAGACGGAGGCGGGGTGCAGGTCCACGATGTTCGCCTGGTTGATGATCGGGGAGATATTTCGGGTGGACTGTTTAAAATCCCAGGTGTCTAAAAGAAATGATTGTTAGAAGTGATCTGGCAGCGTCAGAACCGTGAGCGCCCCAACCGTGAGCGCCCCAACCGTGAGCACCCCAACTGTGTGCGCCCCCACAGTAAGTGCCCCAACCGTGAGCGCCCCAACCGTGAGCGCCCCAAAAGTGAGCTCCCAACCGTGAGCGCCCCAACCGTGAGCGCCCCAACCGCGAGCGCCCCCACACTAAGTGCCCTAACCGTGAGCGCCCCAACCGTGAGCGCCCCAACCGTGAGCGCCCCCACACTATGTGCCCCAACCGTGAGCGCCCCAACCGTGAGCGTGACAACCGTGAGTGCCCCAACCGTGAGCGCCCCCACAGTGAGTGCCCCAACTGTGAGCGGTCCAACCGTGAGCACCCCAACTGTGTGCGCCCCCACAGTAAGTGCCCCAACCGTGAGCGCCCCAACCGTGAGCGCCCCAACTGTGCGCCCCCACAGTAAGTGCCCCAACCGTGACACCCAACAATGAGTGCCCCAAAAGTGAGCTCCCAACTGCGAGTACCCCAACCGTGAGCGCCCCAACCGTGAGCGCCCCAACCGTGAGCGCCCCAACCGTGAGCGCCCCAACCGTGACACCCAACAATGAGTGCCCCAAAAGTGAGCTCCCAACCGTGAGCACCCCAACCGTGAGTGCCCCAACCATGAGCGCCCCCACAGTAAGTGCCCCAACCGTTAACCCCCCCTAACAATGAGCTCCCAACCGTGAACGCCCCAACCGTGAGCGCCCCCACAGTGAGTGCCCCAACCGTGAGCTCCCAACCGTGAGCACCCCAACTGTGAGTGTGACAACCGTGAGCGCCCCCACAGTGAGTGCCCCAACAGTGAGCACCCCAACCGTGAGCGGCCCACGTCCTTCACAAACAGAATGAGGGCGCTCGAATCCCCGCCCCCTTATAATACAACGCTTTTTGCTCCGAGGCTAAGAGGGACATGAAGGGTGTATTTTCTGGCCACCTAATCAGTCCTGTCTGAAGTGGACAGCGATAAAACGGCACGGTGATAAGACAAGGTAATGGCAGAGTTGTGGCGGCAGACTGGGAGCCCCCGGGGGTCTTCACATCCACAACAATGAGCGTCACCTGATTTATTCTTGTATTCAATATCAAACGCAGTAATGATGCTGTTCCCATCGAAGCGCTGCGTCCAGCGCAGGTTCATGCTGCGAGCCTTCACTTCTCGGATCTCCAGCTCCGGCGGATCCGGGGGTTCTGCCAGATTAATGATTCAAAAAGATCAAGAAGGTCAATGCCCCCCCTCCCCTCCCAAAAAAGGTTTCTGCATGCAAGTAGGAGCCTCTACCTTGTACCGTCAGCTGGATGAGCCCCCTGTCCTCCCCGTAGGAGTTTATGGCGTGGCATGAGAAGAACACGGAATCTCCCCGCTCCGCCGGCTTCAGCTGCAGGGAGGAACAGAGCGTCACGGGCGGCTCTCACACCTGTACTACCTGCTGAAGCAGCTCCATTCTCACCGTCAGCGTGGAGATGACTTCATCGCCGCTGTCCTTGGTGGCGATGACATAGCGCAGGTTCCGGTCCGGATCAATCACCGTGTCCCCCTTCTCCCAGCGGATAATAATGGGGCGCTCTCCCCGCGCCGTGCAGTTCAAGCCCTTCGTCTGCCCTTTGATTGCGATGGTTGTGTTGGGGTGAGAGGTGATGGTGGCCGGAACTAGGGGACAAAGAATATGGCGCGGTCAGAGCTTACAATGCTTTAGGAAGAATACAGGTCTGAACCTACATCCTCTCTGCCAGCATTCTGAGATGCCTCCACTGGGGGGCGCTACCACCCTCCCATCCGTGATATGGCAGAAGCAGACGGAGGCCGCGGGCAGCTGCGCTTGTAATGCCGTCTCCAGTGAAGTGGCAGAGAGACACGCTCCACATCACTTCAATTTGTAGTAGGAAGAAGAAGTAGAAGAAGGGAGGGGGGGGGGGGGAGAAGGGGGGAGCGAGAAAGAAAAAAGATGGAGCAGCAGTGGCGGCGGCGCAGCATCGCATTTCGACTGTCACCTATAGAAATCTAGGAATTCCTCCAACATCACACAGAGACTCGTATGAAGTCCACGATTAAAAGCATTGGAGCGCGTTGCATTGGACGCCATACTTCTGTATTACGGTGCCACTAAATATGGGCGCGCAACGCAATTACTGTACAAGCGCCGCCATACTGTCACATTAACCCTATGGGGTAACTTTATACAGCGCTGCACAGCGTCAGGAAGCTGTCGGACATTCTGTTCACATCTGCGCTTGCATTTCTTTACAAAGAAATAATGGCCTCCGGTCGCCATTCTCACAGATCCGTTTTTTCATGCATGGAATTTCTTTTTCCTCTTGAGCAGAAGAAGAACAAATAACAGAAGCAGGCGGCGCTGCGCCATTCTCCATCGACAACAGCGTGCCAAAACTCTGAAGGCGACTTCCCGTCAGAGTAGAAAAAGTAGCACAGAAGAGGAAACGGAGGCAAACGGCGAGCGCGAAGCCGAAGCGAGCGGGAATTACTCTCAAACAGTTGTTTCCACTTTTCTGCGTCTATAATGGAAAAGAAGAACATTCTGATGGTCTCCTGCAGGCTTGTGCGGTCTGATGTGGTCTCGTGCGGTCTCAAGTGGTCTGGTGCGGTCTGATGGGGTCTCATGTGGTCTCCTGCAGACTTGTGTGGTCTCATGTGGTCTCCTGCAGGCTTGTGTGGTCTCATGTGGTCTTGTGCGGTCTCATGTGGTCTTGTGCGGTGTCGTGTGGTCTCATGCGGTCTTATGTGGTCTCGTGCGGTCTCATGTGGTCTCCTGCAGGCTTGTGTGGTCTCATGTGGTCTCATGTGGTCTCCTGCAGGCTTGTGTGGTCTCATGCGGTCTCATGTGGTCTCCTGCAGGCTTGTGCGGTCTCATGTGGTCTCGTGCGGTCTTATGCGGTCTCATGCGGTCTTGTGGTCTCCTGCAGTGTTGTGTGGTCTCATGTGGTCTCGTTCGGTCTCATGTGGTCTTGTGTGGTGTCATGTGGTCTCATGCAGTCTCATGTGGTGTCATGCGGTGTTATGCGGTCTCGTGCGGTCTCATGTGGTCTCCTGCAGGCTTGTGCGGTCTCATGTGGTCTTGTGCGGTCTCATGTGGTCTTGTTTGGTCTTGTGCGGTCTCATGTGGTCTCGTGTGGTCTCATGCAGTCTCATGTGGTCTCGTACGGTCTTGTGGTCTCCTGCAGGCTTGTGCGGTCTTATGTGGTCTCGTTCGGTCTTGTGCGGTCTCATGTGGTCTCGTGCGGTCTCGTCAGTGATTATTTCAGCATCTCATTATTAACCCGCCCCCCCCCCATCCACCACCAACAAAAACTAGCATCTATCAATCAGCTACAGAATCTAAACTGACCGCCCCTTTAATAGAATCCCACCCCTTTATTAGAGCCCCCTGCCCTCCTTACAAGAGCCCCGCCGCTTTACTAGAGCCTCCGGCCTCTCACGATTGGCGCTTCCTGTATGGTAATTCCCCCCGTGACCCCAGCGTGCGGCATAAAATCACGTGACAAGTTTTCCGTGGATCAGTTTCAGTGTGAATCCACATTAGATGGGAGATCCAGCGATCGGAGCGACTTCCAACGAGGCTGGACTAGCCGGGGCCTCACTGCCAACCGCGGGGGGTTTATCATGTAACCGTGTGGAGAGTATAGGGAGAATGGCGCGATCGAGGAAAACATCCAGCGAAAGGGGATCCTGCGGACGGAAACAACTCCTCACTGAAAGGGGTCGGAGGAGGATGTCAGGAATCGTTCTGACCAACAGGCTGCACAGATTTTCCCAAAGTCAAAGTAGGACAAAGGGGTGTGGTCATATGTGGGGCTTATAACTACATATAATTTTACCTCCGTGATCATAAAATGTACAGGGCCGTTTCCACATATTGGCCTCAATAGTAATAGTGACCGCCACAGTGGCCCTAGTAGTAAAAGTGACCCCTATACCAGCTGCGGTAGTAATAGTGACCCCCACAGTGGCTTCCATAGCAATAGTGTCTTCTATGTAAGCCCCAGTAGTAATAGTGTCCACCAAAGTGGCCCCAGTAGTGATTGTGACCACTATATCGGCCCCTATAGTAATAGCGAACCCACAGTGGCCCCAGTAGTAATAGTGTCGCCTATATTGGCCCCAGTAGTAATAGTGTCCTGTATATCAGCCTCAATAGTAATAGTGACCACCGCAGTGGCCCCAGTAGTAAAAGTGACCCCTATACCAGCCGCGCTAGTAATAGTGACCCCCACAGTGGCCTCCATAGCAATAGTGTCTCCTATGTAACCCCTAGTAGTAATAGTGTCCACCGCAGTGGCCCTAGTAGTGATTGTGACCCCTATATCGGCCACTATAGTAATAGTATCCTCCACAGTGGCCCCAGTAGTAATAGTGTCCCCCACAGTGGCCTCAGTATTAATGGTGTCCCAGTAGTAATTGTGACCCCTATATCGGCCCCAGTAGTAATAGTGCCCCCCACAGTGACCCAGTAGCAATAGAGTCTCCTATATAGGCTCCAGTAGTAATAGTGTCCGCCACAGTGGCCCCAGTAGTAATAGTGTCTGCTATAGTGGCCTCAGTAGTAATTGTGACCCCTATATCGGCCCCTGTAGTAATAGTGTCCACCACAGTGGCCCCAGTAGTAATAGTGTCCCCAATACTGGCCCCAGTAGTATTTGTGACCCCCATATCAGCCACTGGAGTAATAGTGCCCCCCCCCCACAGTGGCCCCAGTAGCAATAGAGTCTCCTATATAGGCTTCAGTAGTGATAGTATTCACCACAGTGGCCCCAGTAGTAATAGTATCTGCCATAATGGCCCCAGTAGTAATTGTGACCGCTATATTGGCCCCTGTATTAATAGTGCCTCCCACAGTGGCCCCAGTAGTAGTAGTGTCCCCTATACTGGCACAAATAGTAATTTTGACCCTCATATATCGGCCCCTGTAGTATTATTGCCTCCCAAAGTGGCCCCAGTAGTAATAGTGTCCCCTATACTGGCCCCTGTAGTAATAGTGCCCCCCACCATGGCCCCAGTAGTAAGTGTCCCCAATACTTGCCCCTAGTAGTAATTGTGTCCCCAATATCAGCCCCTGTAGTAATAGAGCCCCCGACATTGGCCCCAGCAGTAATAGTGTCCCCTATACTGGCCCCTATAGTAATAGTGTCTGCCACAGTGGCCGCAGCAGTAATAGTGTCTCCTATGTAAGCCCCAGTAGTACTAGTGCCACCTACATCGACCCCAGTAGTAACAGTGACCCCCACAGTAGCCTCCCCTGAGACTGATATACTCCCTCCTCCTGGTCTTCAGAGCGCCACTGTGGGATGCACACACTGGCAGAAATGTGTACGCCTGGACTACTTCTTCCCTGCGGAGCCTGGGACCCTGGGAAAGCTGGACACAGGTTCCTAAAGCTAGACTGGCCCACCTAAATCGCGACATCTGGTTACGCCATTGTGTCTAAGAGAAACAGAAAGACTCCAGCGGGCAAAAGAGCGCAAAACTTGTATCACTGAGCAGCGGAGAAACATCTCCTGGTCAGATGGAGCCAGATTTATGTGCTGATGGAGGTCAGAATTTGGCACAAGCAGCATGAATCGCTGACCCCTTCCTGTCAGCCGGTCAGTACATGTCGGCACCGCCATCTAATCCGCAGCAACTACAAGAAGCTTCCTGTCCGCAGGGGCCGGTATTCCTGCAGAACCATTTAATCACCTGGTGGGATCTACACCGCGGCAAACTGCTGCGGGTCTGAGGGGCGAAGGAGTCCAACGCCACTAGATGGGGGTAATAACAGGCTGTCGGTGAACATGTGTGGTGGTAATGCTGCCATACATGATGTATATTTTATAGCTAACCTAGCGGAATATTAATGGTAAGTAAATAAATAATACGCCATCCGTTGATTTCACTGCCGCCTGAGTGCACGGGCGTCCGGTGTAGTTCCCCTCTACATACTTGATCCCCGTAAGAAGCGCGTGGCTGGGCCAGTCTGTACCATCCATCTTCCTGGGCCCCGGAGTCTGGCAGAGGTTGTGGAGCAGTAAGAGCGCCCTCTGTCCTGGGGGCCGTGTCTGGTATTGCAGCATGGCCGCTCCAGAATCCACCGCCGTGCGTTATACGAGGGGCTGCTGATAAGTCTTTGGCTTTGTGTTCTTGTTTCTATGGTAACGGATGTTACATCACATGAAAGCCTTATGTGTCTAATATAAGTGTTTGTAGCTTATGGCCACAGTGATCTCAGCACCCGGGAAAACAACATGGCGGAGTCTAAGGCGATATTCACAGCCAATCAGAGCAGAGGAGTGATAAAGTCGGCGGCGGATATTCCTGGTGATATGTGGCAGACATCGGGGGTCAATGCCCTTCATATTCTACAGTTATGAACTGGGGGCCACTTCAGCCCCAATGATGAGGAACGTCCTGGACGACCGAGAGAGGTTGTTGTTCCGGAGATCGCCGATGCTGCGCACAACCTCATACTGGAGAATCGGCCAGCTGCAGGAATAGCCGCCATCATGGGGGTTTATGGGGAACGTGTTTGTGTCATCATCCATGAAGAAGCCATCTGCAAAGTGGGTCCCCAAATGTCTGACAACAGATCAGAAGAGCATCGAGTGACAACTCCCCGGTCCATCTGTCAGCGTTTCCAGACTGATAAGAACTTCCTGGATGGACTGGTCACCATGGATGAGACCTGGATTTATGTGTATGACCCTGAACCCAAGGAGCAGTCAGAGTGGGGGCCCAGTGGTTGTCAGCCACTAAGGTGATGGCGTCTGTGTACAGATATATACAGCCACCACTAGGGGGAACTCACTACATACAGATATATACAGCCACCACTAGGGGGAGCTCAGTACATACAGATATATACAGCCACCACTAGGGGGAGCTCACTACATACAGATATATACAGCCACCACTAGGGGGAGCTCACTACATACAGATATATACAGCCACCACTAGGGGGAGCAGTCAGAGAGTGGAGGCCCAGTGGTTCTCAGCCACTAAGGTGCTGGCGTCTGTGTTCTGGGATAAGGAGGGCATGCTGCTAGTGGATGACCTTCACAATGGTTCCACCATCAATGCAAGGGATTGCATTGGACTTTTGGACCAATTGAAGGCAGCTCTGAAGGCCAAAAGGCGCAGCAAGCTGTCCAAAGGAATCTTGTTCCTGCAAGACAACGCCTCCGCTCACACTGCACAAGAGACTGCGGCAAAACTGGTGGAGCTAGGTTGACCACCCACCTTATTCACCAGATCTAGATCCCTCCGACTATCATCTGTTTCTAGAAGAAACACCTCAAGGGGACCACATGTCACCCCATGTCTGATGCCACGGCTGCTACGGGTGACTGGTCTGAGGCACAACCTCAGGCTTACAGAACTTGGAATCCCGATGTAAGAAGTGTGTTGGCATCAGTGGAGAGGATGTGGGAGAAATGGAAAGTGTCATCTTCCGATCTCGTTTCTTTCTGGGTAAAGCCAAAGACTTATCAGCAGCCCCTCGCACATAATGAGAGCGGCCCCTCGTACATAATGGGAGCGGCCCCTCGTACATAATGGGAGCGGGCCCCTCGTACATAATGGGAGCGGGCCCCTCGTACATAATGGGAGCGGCCCCTCGCACACAATGGAAGCGGCCCCTCGTACACAATGGGAGCGGCCCCTCGTACATAATGGGAGCGGCCCCTCGTACATAATGGAAGCGGCCCCTCGCACACAATGGGAGCGGCCCCTCGCACACAATGGAAGCGGCCCCTCGTACATAATGGGAGCGGCCCCTCCTACATAATGAAAGCGGCCCCTCGTACACAATGGGAGCGGCCCCTCGTACACAATGGGAGCGGCCCCTCGTACACAATGGGAGCGGCCCCTCGTACACAATGGGAGCGGGCCCCTCGTACATAATGGGAGCGGCCCCTCGTACATAATGGGAGCGGGCCCCTCGTACATAATGGGAGCGGGCCCCTCGTACATAATGGGAGCGGCCCCTCGTACATAATGGGAGCGGGCCCCTCGTACATAATGGAAGCGGCCCCTCGTACATAATGGGAGCGGGCCCCTCGTACATAATGGAAGCGGCCCCTCGTACATAATGGGAGCGGCCCCTCGTACATAATGGGAGCGGCCCCTCGTACATAATGGGAGTGGGCCCCTCGTACATAATGGGAGCGGCCCCTCGTACATAATGGGAGTGGGCCCCTCGTACATAATGGGAGCGGCCCCTCGTACATAATTGGAGCGGCCCCTCGTACATAATGGGAGCGGGCCCCTCGTACATAATGGGAGCGGGCCCCTCGTACATAATGGGAGCGGGCCCCTCGTACATAATGGGAGCGGGCCCCTCGTACATAATGGGAGCGGCCCCTCGTACATAATGGGAGCGGCCCCTCGTACATAATGGGAGCGGCCCCTCGTACATAATGGGAGCGGGCCCCTCGTACATAATGGGAGCGGCCCCTCGTACATAATGGGAGCGGCCCCTCGTACATAATGGGAGCGGCCCCTCGTACATAATGGAAGCGGGCCCCTCGTACATAATGGGAGCGGGCCCCTCGTACATAATGGAAGCGGCCCCTCGTACATAATGGAAGCGGCCCCTCGTACATAATGGGAGCGGGCCCCTCGTACATAATGGGAGCGGGCCCCTCGTACATAATGGAAGCGGCCCCTCGTACATAATGGGAGCGGGCCCCTCGTACATAATGGGAGCGGGCCCCTCGTACATAATGGGAGCGGCCCCTCGTACATAATGGGAGCGGCCCCTCGTACATAATGGGAGTGGGCCCCTCGTACATAATGGGAGCGGCCCCTCGTACATAATGGGAGTGGGCCCCTCGTACATAATGGGAGCGGCCCCTCGTACATAATTGGAGCGGCCCCTCGTACATAATGGGAGCGGGCCCCTCGTACATAATGGGAGCGGCCCCTCGTACATAATGGGAGCGGCCCCTCGTACATAATGGGAGCGGGCCCCTCGTACATAATGGGAGCGGGCCCCTCGTACATAATGGGAGCGGGCCCCTCGTACATAATGGGAGCGGGCCCCTCGTACATAATGGGAGCGGCCCCTCGTACATAATGGGAGCGGGCCCCTCGTACATAATGGGAGCGGGCCCCTCGTACATAATGGGAGCGGGCCCCTCGTACATAATGGGAGCGGGCCCCTCGTACATAATGGGAGCGGCCCCTCGTACATAATGGGAGCGGGCCCCTCGTACATAATGGGAGCGGGCCCCTCGTACATAATGGGAGCGGGCCCCTCGTACATAATGGGAGCGGGCCCCTCGTAACCCTCCTCTATACAATCTAACGTAGCGTTAATATATTCTGCAATGTAAGGAAAAAGAAATTGTCGCCACGCAGCGGGCCGAGCGGATAGGACTAGGAGCAGGCGGGATAATCGGGGTCCCTGCGGGGGAGGAGACTGACCCCTCTGCAGCTCCTATTGGTTGTCAGCACTAATATTCATCAATATCCCATGAAGCCACAGACGCCGTTTAACCCTCCGTAATCCACACCCATATGAAAGTTAGAGGAGTAATAAACGCGGTTTCCTCGCCGGCCTCTTATCGTGCACATGGCGCGTTCAGCCTCACTATAGACGCGTCCGCCGCGGGTAACATTCCAAGACATCCAGAAGAAAACGCATCAAAGCGTTCTGCCAGTCGCTGTTGTCCATGGCGACCAATCACAGCGCAGCTCTCATTTGCTGAACCGCTGAGACAAAATGAACGCTGCGCTGAGAATGGTTGCCATGGGCGACAGAAACAGTCTTGATAAACGCCCCCCATTGTGCTGCGTCCCACCAGACTTCCACCCTTAGAAGCCTTAGCTGACCAAGTTTCTTGCATGTTTGGCGCAGCGGCTGTCTCCATGTTTGTCCTGCCCCACTCGCCCAGCTGCCCCTGAAGTAGAGTATATAGCGGGATCCCTGGATGCCAGGAGAGGCTGTAGGGCCTCATCTACATGAGGAGGTATGCGGTCCGTAGGTGTGGACAGGACTCGGATCCGTGAAGAGCGCCACCGCCTCTCCTGTGCTCAGAGGTGCCATGTGTGAGACGAACGACGCTGTGGCTGCTACGTAGTGGAGAGGCGGCAGCACTATGGACGCTCATCCGTATCCCTGGCAGAATATCCCTGTAATATCCACGTACGCGGTGTAGCGTGCCGTTGGCCTTGTCCGTTCGCTTGCACTGTAAGTCGCGGTCACTGCATGCGAGCACCGGCGCATTTACTCTGTAGCAAGTGTGGACTGAACAGATCCGAGCTCTGCCATGGGCAGCTGTGTGTTACAACATTTACTATGTGGTAGCACAAAGCTGATGGGGATTGGACGGCGTTAGAGGCGGGGCTTAGCACTTCCACGCTCCCGCCTTTCATTCTTGCTGGGGGTGTGATAATACGTCAAGTTCTTATCAGACGCGCTCCCTTCTGACAAACCCACCTGACTCAGAGTATACACTGCCTTAAGTAGCGGGCTGACGGGTTTGGCGCGAGTCCGCTGGAGGAGCTCATCGCTATTTAGGAATTCTCTTCTGTCTATATGAAAGCGCTCAAAACCAACATGTCGCGATACAGTCCTTCCTCTACAAAGGATGTCGGGCCGACCGTCTACAGTTCAGATTTGGTACTGGTGGCTTCAGTCCAACTTATCCACACTCACTGACCCAGAGCACGGCCTCGCTGACCCCGAGCGTGGCCTCGCTGATCCCGAGCGTGGCCTCGCTGACCCCGAGCGCGACCTCGCTGACCTGGAGCGTGGCCTGCCGGACCCCGAGCGCGGCTTCGCTGACCCCGAGCGCGGCCTGCCGGACCCCGAGCGCGGCCTCGCTGACCCCGAGCGCGGCCTTGCTGACCTGGAGCGCAGCCTCCCGGACCCGGAGCGCGGCCTCGCTGGCCTGGAGCGCGGCCTGCCGGACCCCGAGTGCGGCCTCGCTGACCCCGAGCGCAGCCTGCCGGACCCCGAGCGCGGCCTCGCTGACCCCGAGCGCGACCTCGCTGACCTGGAGCGTGGCCTGCCGGACCCCGAGCGCGGCCTCGCTGACCCCGAGCGCGGCCTGCCGAACCCCGAGCGCGGCCTCGCTGACCCCGAGCGCAGCCTGCCGGACCCCAAGCGCGGCCTCGCTGACCCCGAGCGCGGCCTGCCTGACGCGGAGCGCGGCCTCCCTGATGGCCATACGGTTTACGCATTTATCCAGCACGTACTTTTCACAGTAAGAAACATTGACTTGCTGATGTCGGTGCCCACGCCGTTACTGGCTTGGCACAAGTAATAGCCGATGTCCTCTTCCAGCACGTGGCGTATCAGCAAGGAGCTGTTGGGCAGAATCTGGATGCGGCCGGTGAGCGGCACGGGGTGGTACTGCTGGGGGTTCCCGCTACCTAGAGGGAGATAAAAGACATTGGATGAATGTGAAGCCGGCTGTCCGTGCGGAGCGCAGCCTTAATGATGTGTGACGGAGCCGCAGCCGGGAGCGTCGCAGTAGATGCCGCATCTGTCTGGATGTCACTGCGAGGCGTTACAGGATGTGGACCACGACATCAGGACCACCGCTCTCACCTTTAGCGTGTTTCCAGACCACCTTTGGAGGCGGATAGCCATCGACAGAGCAGTTCAGGACCCCCGCTTTGCCGTAAATTCCATCCTGGTTGTTTGGCTGAACAACAAATCTGGGGGGCACTGAGAGAAGAGGGGAGAGAAAGGCGGATCACCGGGGGTCAGTGCATAACAGGCCCCCCGCTATCACACCCACCACAGAACACCACAGGCCCCCGCTATCACACCCACCGCAGCACAACAGGCCCCCCGCTATCACACCCACCGCAGCAAAACAGCCCCCCGCTATCAAACCCACCACAGAACACCACAGGCTCCCTGCTATCAAACCCACTGCAGCAAAACAGGCCCCCCGCTATCAAACCCACCGCAGCAAAACAGGCCCCCCGCTATCAAACCCACAGCAGCAAAACAGGCCCCCCGCTATCACACCGACCGCAGCAAAACAGGCCCCCCGCTATCACACCCACCACAGAACACCACAGGCCCCCGCTATCACACCCACCGCAGCACAACAGGCCCCCCGCTATCACACCCACCGCAGCAAGACAGCCCCCCGCTATCAAACCCACCACAGAACACCACAGGCTCCCTGCTATCAAACCCACCACAGCAAAACAGGCCCCCCGCTATCAAACCCACCGCAGCAAAACAGGCCCCCCGCTATCAAACCCACCGCAGCAAAACAGGCCTCCCGCTATCACACCGACCGCAGCAAAACAGGCCCCCCGCTATCACACCCACCGCAGCAAAACAGGCCCCCCCCCGCTATCACACCCACTGCAGCAAAACAGGCTCCCCGCTATCACACCCACCGCAGAACACCACAGGCCCCCGCTATCACACCCATCACAGCAAAACAGGCCCCCCGCTATCACACCCATCGCAGCAAAACAGGCCCCCCGCTATCACACCCATCGCAACAAAACAGGCCCCCCACTATCACACCCACCGCAGCAAAACAGCCCCCCGCTATTAAACCCACCACAGGCTCCCGCTATCACACACACCGCAGCACAACAGGTCCCCCGCTATCACACCCACCACAGAACACCACAGGCCCCCGCTATCACACCCACCGCAGCACAACAGGCCCTCCGCTATCACACCCACCGCAGCAAAACAGCCCCCCGCTATCAAACCCACCACAGAACACCACAGGCTCCCTGCTATCAAACCCACTGCAGCAAAACAGGCCCCCCGCTATCAAACCCACCGCAGCAAAACAGGCCCCCCGCTATCAAACCCACAGCAGCAAAACAGGCCCCCCGCTATCACACCGACCGCAGCAAAACAGGCCCCCCGCTATCACACCCACCACAGAACACCACAGGCCCCCGCTATCACACCCACCGCAGCACAACAGGCCCCCCGCTATCACACCCACCGCAGCAAGACAGCCCCCCGCTATCAAACCCACCACAGAACACCACAGGCTCCCTGCTATCAAACCCACCACAGCAAAACAGGCCCCCCGCTATCAAACCCACCGCAGCAAAACAGGCCCCCCGCTATCAAACCCACCGCAGCAAAACAGGCCTCCCGCTATCACACCGACCGCAGCAAAACAGGCCCCCCGCTATCACACCCACCGCAGCAAAACAGGCCCCCCCCCCGCTATCACACCCACTGCAGCAAAACAGGCTCCCCGCTATCACACCCACCGCAGAACACCACAGGCCCCCGCTATCACACCCATCACAGCAAAACAGGCCCCCCGCTATCACACCCATCGCAGCAAAACAGGCCCCCCGCTATCACACCCATCGCAACAAAACAGGCCCCCCACTATCACACCCACCGCAGCAAAACAGCCCCCAGCTATTAAACCCACCACAGGCTCCCGCTATCACACACACCGCAGCACAACAGGTCCCCCGCTATCACACCCACCACAGAACACCACAGGCCCCCGCTATCACACCCACCGCAGCACAACAGGCCCCCCGCTATCACACCCACCGCAGCAAAACAGCCCCCCGCTATCAAACCCACCACAGAACACCACAGGCTCCCTGCTATCAAACCCACTGCAGCAAAACAGGCCCCCCGCTATCAAACCCACCGCAGCAAAACAGGCCCCCCGCTATCAAACCCACAGCAGCAAAACAGGCCCCCCGCTATCACACCGACCGCAGCAAAACAGGCCCCCCGCTATCACACCCACCACAGAACACCACAGGCCCCCGCTATCACACCCACCGCAGCACAACAGGCCCCCCGCTATCACACCCACCGCAGCAAGACAGCCCCCCGCTATCAAACCCACCACAGAACACCACAGGCTCCCTGCTATCAAACCCACCACAGCAAAACAGGCCCCCCACTATCAAACCCACCGCAGCAAAACAGGCCCCCCGCTATCAAACCCACCGCAGCAAAACAGGCCTCCCGCTATCACACCGACCGCAGCAAAACAGGCCCCCCGCTATCACACCCACCGCAGCAAAACAGGCCCCCCCCCGCTATCACACCCACTGCAGCAAAACAGGCTCCCCGCTATCACACCCACCGCAGAACACCACAGGCCCCCGCTATCACACCCATCACAGCAAAACAGGCCCCCCGCTATCACACCCATCGCAGCAAAACAGGCCCCCCGCTATCACACCCATCGCAACAAAACAGGCCCCCCACTATCACACCCACCGCAGCAAAACAGCCCCCCGCTATTAAACCCACCACAGGCTCCCGCTATCACACACACCGCAGCACAACAGGTCCCCCGCTATCACACCCATCGCAACAAAACAGGCCCCCCGCTATCAAACCCACCGCAGCAAAACAGGCCCCCACTATCACACTCACCGCAGCAAAACAGGCCCCCTGCTATCACACTCACCGCAGCAAAACAGGCCCCCCCGCTATCACACCCACTGCAGCAAAACAGGCCCCCTGCTATCACACCCACCGCAGCAAAACAGGCCCCCCGCTATCAAACCCACCGCAGCAAAACAGCCCTCCGCTATCAAATCCACCACAGAAAACCACAGGCCCCCCGCTATCACACCCACCACAGAACACCACAGGCCCCCGCTATCACACCCACCGCAGCACAACAGGCCCCCCGCTATCACACCCACCGCAGCAAAACAGCCCCCCGCTATCAAACCCACCACAGAACACCACAGGCTCCCTGCTATCAAACCCACCACAGCAAAACAGGCCCCCGCTATCAAACCCACCGCAGCAAAACAGGCCCCCCGCTATCAAACCCACCGCAGCAAAACAGGCCCCCCGCTATCACACCGACCACAGCAAAACAGGCCCCCCGCTATCACACCCACCGCAGCAAAACAGGCCCCCCCCCCGCTATCACACCCACTGCAGCAAAACAGGCTCCCCGCTATCACACCCACCGCAGAACACCACAGGCCCCCGCTATCACACCCATCGCAGCAAAACAGGCCCCCCGCTATCACACCCATCGCAGCAAAACAGGCCCCCCGCTAACACACCCATCGCAACAAAACAGGCCCCCCACTATCACACCCACCGCAGCAAAACAGCCCCCCGCTATTAAACCCACCACAGGCTCCCGCTATCACACACACCGCAGCACAACAGGTCCCCCGCTATCACACCCATCGCAACAAAACAGGCCCCCCGCTATCACACTCACCGCAGCAAAACAGGCCCCCTGCTATCACACTCACCGCAGCAAAACAGGCCCCCCCGCTATCACACCCACTGCAGCAAAACAGGCCCCCTGCTATCACACCCACCGCAGAACACCACAGGCCCCCGCTATCACACCCACCGCAGCAAAACAGGCCCCCCGCTATCAAACCCACCGCAGCAAAACAGCCCCCCGCTATCAAATCCACCACAGAAAACCACAGGCCCCCCGCTATCACACCCACCACAGAACACCACAGGCCCCCACTATCACACCCACCAAAGCAAAACAGGCCCCCCGCTATCACACCCACCGCGGAACACCACAGGCCCTCCGCTATCACACCCACCACAGAACACCACAAGACCCCTGTTATCACACCCACCACAGCAAAACAGGCCCCTCGCTATCACACTTACCGCAGCAAAACAGGCCCCCCCGCTATCACAGCCACGGCAGAACACCACAGGCCCCCTGCTATCACACCCACCGCAGCACAATAGGCCCCTCGCTATCACACCCACCGCAGAACACCACAGGCCCCCCGCTATCACACCCACCGCAGCACAATAGGCCCCTCGCTATCACACCCACCGCAGAACACCACAGGCCCCCCGCTATCACACCCACTGCAGCACAATAGGCCCCTCGCTACCACACCCACCGCAGAACACTACAGGCCTTCTGCTATCACGCCCACCGCAGCACAATAGGCCCCTCGCTATCACACCCACCGCAGCAAAACAGGCCCCCCCACTATCACACCCACCACAGAACACCACAGGCCTCCCGCTATCACACCCACCGCAGCAAAACAGGCCCCCCGCTATCACACCCACCACAGAACACCACAGGCCTCCCGCTATCACACCCACTGCAGCAAAACAGGCCCCCCGCTATCACACCCACGGCAGAACACCACAGGCCCTCCGCTATCACACCCACCACAGAACACCACAAGACTACTGTTATCACACCCACCACAGCAAAACAGGCCCCTCGCTATCACACTTACCGCAGCACAATAGGCCCCACGCTATCACACCCACCACAGCAAAACAGGCCCCCCCCGCTATCACACCCACGGCAGAACACCACAGGCCCCCCGCTATCACACCCGCCGCAGCACAATAGGCCCCTCGCTATCACACCCACCGCAGAACACCACAGGCCCCCCGCTATCACACCCACCGCAGCACAATAGGCCCCTCGCTATCACACCCACCGCAGAACACTACAGGCCTCCCGCTATCACACCCACCGCAGCACAATAGGCCCCTCGCTATCACACCCACCGCAGCAAAACAGGCCCCCCCACTATCACACCCACCACAGGCCTCCCGCTATCACACCCACCGCAGCAAAACAGGCCCCCCGCTATCACACCCACCACAGAACACCACAGGCCTCCCGCTATCACACCCACCGAGGCAAAACAGGCCCCCCGCTATCACACCCACCACAGAACACCACAGGCCTCCCGCTATCACACCCACCGCAGCAAAACAGGCCCCCCGCTATCACACCCACCACAGGTCCCCCGCTATCACACCCACCACAGACCACCACAAGCCCACCGTTATCACACCCACCACAGCAAAACAGGCCCCCTCGCTATCACACCCACCGCAGAACACCACAGGCCCCTCGCTATCACACCCACCGCAGAACAGGCCCCCCCGCTATCACACCCACGGCAGAACACCACAGGCCCCCGCTATCACACCCACCGCAGCACAATAGGCCCCTCGCTATCACACCCACCGCAGAACAGGCCCCCCCGCTATCACACCCACGGCAGAACACCACAGGCCCCCGCTATCACACCCACCGCAGCACAATAGGCCCCCCGCTATCACACCCACCGCAGAACACCACAGGCCCCCTGCTATCACACCCACCGCAGCACAATAGGCCCCCCCGCTATCACACCCACTGCAGAACACCACAGGCCCCCCGCTATCACACCCACCACAGAACACCACAGGTCCCCCGCTATCACACCCACCACAGCAAAACAGGCCCCCCGCTATCACACCCACCACAGAACACCACAGGTCCCCCGCTATCACACCCACCACAGACCACCACAAGCCCACCGTTATCACACCCACCACAGCAAAACAGGCCCCCTCGCTATCACACCCACCGCAGAACACCACAGGCCCCTCGCTATCACACCCACCGCAGAACAGGCCCCCCCGCTATCACACCCACGGCAGAACACCACAGGCCCCCGCTATCACACCCACCGCAGCACAATAGGCCCCTCGCTATCACACCCACCGCAGAACAGGCCCCCCCGCTATCACACCCACGGCAGAACACCACAGGCCCCCGCTATCACACCCACCGCAGCACAATAGGCCCCCCGCTATCACACCCACCGCAGAACACCACAGGCCCCCTGCTATCACACCCACCGCAGCACAATAGGCCCCCCCGCTATCACACCCACTGCAGAACACCACAGGCCCCCCGCTATCACACCCACCACAGAACACCACAGGTCCCCCGCTATCACACCCACCACAGAACACCACAGGCCCCCCGCTATCACACCCACCACAGCAAAACAGGCCCCCCGCTATCACACCCACCACAGAACACCACAGGCCCCCCGCTATCACACCCACCGCAGAACATTTGCTAAGACGTCTCAGAAGGTTATAACTTGTGTCCGACTTCCCATAATCAGGAGAGCGCAGCACATCCCTTCACAGTCAGAGCTCTGCGCCTCACTTCTAGAATCATGCAGAGCATTGCACCTTGTCCCCAAAGCCTAGCAGAGTACTGTACCCTGCTCCAATGTCTTACAGAGCATTGCACATTGCACCAAAGCCGCATAAGGCACTCCACCTGAAGCCCAAAGCCTCGCAGAGCATTGCCTTTTACAGCCCTCTGCACATGGGCGATGGAGAGAACTGCAGCCATTACTGTATCATAAAAGCAAACAGACGCAGATCCCAGATCAAACAGCCGTGGCGGGATTGTGGCCGCTCGGCATTCTGGTTCTCGTCTGTGGTTTGGATGTGTGCAGAGCGTCGCGCCTCCCATATGTGACAAGGATGTTTATTCCAGGCAGCGATGAATATTTATCTGATGTCTCCGCTCATTATATATTCATGATTGTAGCAACGTGCCGCACTGACGCTCATTACATATTCATGCTTACATTAACACAGCGCATTAAAAACCCGTTAAATCCACAGGGCCCATTAACCCTCTAGCAGCCGTCCCTCAGACATGGCCGCTCCGCTCTGGAGGTCAGACACATCTGTATTTTCGGGCTCGATAGGCGCGTACGTTAAATATCGTATTCCCATAGGCTCCCCAGGACCAGCGGTGTCCGACACTTGGCGATGCCTACAGTCGTGTCTAGTTTCCAAATCCCATTTTCATACACCCTGTAAGAGAATCCTGAGTTAAAGGGACGGTCCAGGGAGGTGGCGGAGCCTCCGCCACGTGGTATGGACGCCGTGGCAGGGGGCGGGCTGCTTTACTCATCTTAATAACTAAGCCAGCCCCCTTTTCAGTGACGGCCAATGCAGAACCGGCATAGAGAAGGTCCATACCATGTGACTCGCTGTCAGAAGCGGGCCAGACGTAGGGGGTTCCAGAACCAGAGGTACGGGCTCACCTCCTTGGACAACGTCTTCAAGAGTCCGCTGTTTAGAAACCTTATCTATTGGCCAAGGTGGACAGCTGGCAGTAGACGCCTTTCGGAGGATCCCGCCTGCCCTGTACTACAAAGACATCCCATCGATACGAATGGACCTTGTGTCCTTACACAAGGTCCTGAAAAGGTCATGTGATCTCAGTTCTTCCTCTCTGAGACCCCCGGCCTCCTCCTCCTCCGATGATGATGGTCTTGTGATCTCAGTTCTGACCCCCTCAGATCTACTTGGGATTTGTGTTCAGTTTCTAGTCAGTTTCTCAGTCTGCGTGATGCTGTTACATTGATCTACCACAGAAACAAGGGGGGACACAGACCCCCCCCCCCCCCGGTCACAGGTACTGATGATGGGCACACAGGTATTTTAGAGGAGATCACAGCTCATCCTCCTGACTGGATACTTTTGGGCTGTAGCTTCTATAGGTGAAGACAGAAGGTAATGATAATTGAACTGTCCCACAGCAGACAGAAATGGTACAGCTTCAGCTAATGCTGTGCTGATGCATCATGGGAGTGAAAGTAAAAACTCTCAAGATGGTGCCTGATAAACATCAGACAGGGGGCTGCACTACACAGAGGCGCCCCCCCGAGTGTAACAGGCAATCAGGGGAGGGGGGAGCAGGGATGGAAAATGTATTTTCCCCGGAGTGGTCCTTTAACGACACACTCACGTGTTTGAGCTTAGTAGCTTTTCCCATTGATGACACTTTTCCTGTGCCCAAAGATAGGGGATAAATGATTGCCGGGACCCCCAGCGATGCGGAGAGCGGTGCAGTGCAATAGGGGGATTGCACTGCACTGTCCTGTAGAAGCAAATGCAGCAGATTTCTCCCTATGGGCAGGGAGTGGGAGGGATCCCCCCCGGGAGGGATCCCCCCCAGGGAGGGATCCCCCCCTCCCCCCCCAGGGAGGGATCCCCCCGGACTGCTGTCCCCCATGCTTACAGCTGACCCCCGTCTTACCTCGCACTATGAGCTGCCGCTCACGGCTCACGGTGGCCGCGTCGTTGCTGGCGATGCAGGTGTAATTGCCGTTATGCTTGAGGGACACGCTGGAGATCTGCAGGGAGCTCATGAACTCCTTCGTCTCGATGGTGATGCCCGAGCCCGATACGATGACCTGCCCATCCTTGCGCCATGTGATGCGAATGGGCATGTCTCCAGAAGACACCACACACGGGATATAAAGCAGCTGTCCGATGGAGGCCGGCGGGAACTCAAAGGGCTGAATGAGCGGCGGCACTGCAGGCGGAACACACAATCAGTCAACCATACACAGAAAAACCGCGGCGCTGCGAGATCTAGTAAATCCTCGCCTTACAGCTCTTGTGCTGTCCCTCCTTTATTCCTCCTGGAAATGTATGCAGAAATTGCCAACTGGGAATTACTGCTCCCCTTGTCAGCGTTGTTAGTTACGAGAGCGGTCGCGTCCGGAGAGCTCCGAAGACCGAAGCTAAACGAACCCGATCTCATAAAAATAAGACATGGGGCGTTCGTGGCAGAAACCGCCAGATCTCTGGGGTTAAAAAGTCTTACTTGCACAACATTGTGCGACTTTTGGGCATTCTTCCACTGCCCTCAACACTTTGGTAGTGGGCGGGGCTTAGTGGAAAGGGCGGCGCTATCCATCCAATTCACTATAGTTTATGCCATAAACTAGCACAAAATCTAGCGATCTACCCCAGGACTTAGAAGTAAGAGAGCAAAAGAACCCAACAGGAGACGTGAGAGGAGCGCCGGCCGCTCTCAAGCTACATGCTGGTCATCGCAGAGTGCAGGCTGTATTTACGGAGGAGCAGCTGCCGCACCTGACAGGGCAGGCAATGCACTAACAATCCTGGAGCATTGTGCCGTTCCTCTGTTACTCCTCCAGGAAATAATAAATGGACAGCCGGTTGTAGCCACTCCCCTTGTCACAGGGTAAGACTTCCCCAACTTCACGGCATCAGCTCTGATTGGACAATGTCAAACTATGTAAGGAACAAAGGGTCCACCAGGGGAGCTGTTCTACCGTACATGCGGGGTCTATCTTTATTGCTGTCTGGTCGCGCACAAACTGCAGCAAGTGTGGTAGTTGTATGTAATCCGCAGGAGGGTCTAACATCCATCAGAACTCATTGCTGCTCTTTCATATTTTACTACAGATCAATAAAGGTTGTTTTTTAAGGGGCCCCGCCTGCGGGATTCAGCTGATGGCGAAGGCGGTGGTGAAACTACGAAAGGACGCGCCCAACTGGTAACACCTAGCTGACATTTCTAGGAGGAGTAACAGAGGAACGGCACAATTCAGAGTTACAAGACAAGAGGCTCAAGACTTGTTATTTGGTGTGGAATATGTACTAAAGCCGAGGTGTGAGGAGCGCGAGGGGTCTCTGATGATGCAGCGACCTGAGGAGCAACAGAGGGAGCCGCGCACAATCTCAGCCCGCCTCTCGCTCTATTCATTAGGAAGGATCTCTCCCCGGAGCTCCTGAATAATTGATGCGCTGGAGAAGCTTTTAAGTCTCCGGCAGATCTGGGAGCCCAACAATCAGTGCGGAGGGCAGCGAGGCGGGCGGCGGGCATTAATACGCCGTGTTTACACAGCAGGTCTCTGCGCTGGGGCTTGTCAGGGAAACAGATCGGGGTGAGGAGGGGGCTGCGCGGCACGGAGGCGGACAGACGGACAACGCAATTCTTTTAATACACCGATAGACCTCGCGCTTCATGTTTACTGGACGGCCGCCGCTCGCTACACCTCACATTCCGCAGCGACACGTCTTATCTGCTGTAAATGTAGCAGAGCTGAGCGGGTCGCTGAGCTCTCCCTTCAGTGCGATTACTCCGCGGCTCCCCCGAATCAGCACGCCCCCATAAGATCAGGACATACCGGCCCCACTAGGAAAAAGTTGGCCTAACCTGCAGATTTCAGCGGAGCGGACTGTCGCATGCGAATGAGGACCCCCAACTCTCCCCCGAATGATGACACTGCAGGAAAGATCAACGCCGAGCAACGAGATAAGCTGCGGCACGGCTCTCTGGTAGCTGCTTATTGCCCTTTGCCCAACGGACCGTTCCTGTGCTGGGGGCTAAAGTCATCAGCCGACAGCTATTAAGGTGAAACTGGTGTTTGATAGCTGGAGCCCCCCAAGGTCACGAGGATGCGGCTCCTGTGCCCCCCTTTTGAATGAAGCAACAATTGCGCACAGAATGAGGGATAGCGGACCTGTTTGTCTCCAGCATTCCCACAGACTGTGAATGGAATGGCAGCGCTCATATACCATAACTCCAATCAGAGGGGGGCACCGTGGGGGTCCCAACAACCAAACTTATCACCTACCTTATGTATTGTGGGATAACCCATAGAGGGGCTGCAGCGCCCCTCCCCCCTCTCCACAGGATATCCGGGGTAAGCATCCTGATCAGTGAGGGTCCCGTGGCCTCCTCACTGTAGGGTTACTGCGCCCCCCGCAGGGAGGAGGAGACTGAGAAGGGACAGGGGAGTCCCATCCTACAGATCGGTGGGGGTCTCAGCGGTGAGCCCCCCAGCAATCATCAGGCTATCCCCCTGTGAAGTCTCCTGCGGATGGGGAGAACTGCTGATTGTACGGGCCCTTTAGATGCTGAAAGGTTACAAAGCTCTCTGCATCCTGTCAGTGAATGGAAGCAGTAATCCCCTCGCTCCGCTCGGAGGTCAATCTACCTGCCGGAATATCCATTCAAATCTCTTTGCTGCATTTTCTGTTGCAAAATCTGCACATTGAATCCCCAACAAATCTGCACCGCGTGCGCCAACACTAAGAGAAACCTAAGGCCATCCATGGGTTGTGAATGGGACTGACCTGCAATACCACACACAACCTGAGAGCAAAGGTGGCGCTGTTACTTGGAAGAAAGAGGGGAAGCTAGGACAAAAAACTGAAAGGGCTTAAGCTTAAAAAAAAAAATGGAATACTTGCCTATTCTGGCCTCCAGCACCGCAGCCCCCCTCCCGGAACCCGGAAGAGGCGGGCAGTCATGTGACCACTGAAGTCTGTGAGTGGTTCAATATGGCCTCCTCTGGGTTGCAGCAGGTACTGAGGGGCTGCAGCGCTGGATGGGGGGCTCCCGGTTTAGGCTACTATTCAATTCTTATTCATTTTAATTTCTTTAGAATACTTTATTTTTGTTGCAGAAAACATTTTAACGTAAGTCCTGGTTGGGGCCCTGCCGGTTATCGTGGGGCTGTAGGTCCAGTAGTTGGGGCCCTGCCGGTTATCGTGGGGCTGTAGGTCCAGTAGTTGGGGCCCTCCCGGCCTCCCCCGGCCATCGTGGGGCAGTAGGTCCAGTAGTTGGGGCCCTCCCGACCACTCGGCTATCGTATGGCTGTAGGTCAAGTCGTTGGGGCCTTCCGACCCCCCTGGCTATCGTGTGGCTATAGGTCCAGTAGTTGGGGCCCTCCCGGCCTTTCCCGCCTATCGTATAGCTGTAGGTTCAGTAGTTGGGGCCCTCTCAGCCTCCCCCGGCTATCGTGTGGCTGTAGGTCCAGTAGTTGGGGCCCTCCCAGCCTCCCCCAGCTATCGTGTGGCTGTAGGTCCAGTAGTTGGGGCCCTCTCAGCCTCCCCCGGCTATCATGTGGCTGTAGGTCTAGTAGTTGGGGCCCTCCCGACCTCCCCCGGCTATCATGTGGCTGTAGGTCTAGTAGTTGGGGCCCTCCCGGCCTCCCCCGGCTATCGTGTGGCTGTAGGTCTAGTAGTTGGGGCCCTCCCAGCCTCCCCCAGCTATCGTGTGGCTGTAGGTCCAGTAGTTGGGGCCCTCCCAGCCTCCCCCAGCTATCGTGTGGCTGTAGGTCCAGTAGTCGGGGCCCTCCCGACCTCCCCCGGCTATCGTGTGGCTGTAGGTCCAGTAGTTGGGGCCCTCCCGGCCTCCCCCGGCTATCGTGTGGCTGTAGGTCTAGTAGTCGGGGCCCTCCCGGCCTCCCCCGGCTATCGTGTGGCTGTAGGTCTAGTAGTCGGGGCCCTCCCGGCCTCCCCCAGCTATCGTGTGGCTGTAGGTCCAGTAGTTGGGGCCCTCCCGGCCTCCCCCAGCTATCGTGTGGCTGTAGGTCCAGTAGTTGGGGCCCTCTCAGCCTCCCCCGGCTATCATGTGGCTGTAGGTCTAGTAGTTGGGGCCCTCCCGGCCTCCCCCGGCTATCATGTGGCTGTAGGTCCAGTAGTTGGGGCCCTCCCGGCCTCCCCCGGCTATCATGTGGCTGTAGGTCTAGTAGTTGGGGCCCTCCTGGCCTCCCCCGGCTATCGTGTGGCTGTAGGTAGAATACTGTTATGTGCTGAGGGTCAGTCACTGCGTTAGTCGTACAGTCTCCTTGCCCCCCCCACTTGCCCTCTGACCTTTCACGGTGATGTGGACGCTCTGGCTTATGGACAGCTGGGGCTGAATGAGGACACTGCAGAGGTATTCGCCTTCATCCATTCCCTTCTGGACGTCGCTCAGCATGAGGGTCCCATTCTCGAAGACCACCTGCCTGTGGTTGTCGGGGAGCAGCAGAGAGTCCTTGTACCAGCTGATGAAGTAGTAGGGGTAGCCGATGACCCGGCAGTGGATGAAGCTGTCTCTTCCAGCCACGGCGGTCAGGTTCTTCATGGGACGGATGCTAGGTGGTCCTGGAGTGAGGTGCGGGGGACGGACATTAGGTGGACACAAAGCAGGCAGATACAGCAGCAGCAGGGGCAGAACGACAGAAGTCATCAGAGGGACGGAGAGGAAGGAGGGATGAAGGAGACGACAGAGAAGATGATAGAGGGATGAAAGAGCGGACGGAAGAGAAGACAGAGAAGATGAAAGAGCCGATGGAGGAGATGATGGAGGGATGAAAGAGGAGATGGAGGAGATGATGGAGGGATGAAGGAGATGACAGAGAAGATGATAGAGGGATGAAAGAGCAGACGGAGGAGATGATAGAGCGATGAAAGAGCGGACGGAAGAGAAGACAGAGAAGATGAAAGAGCCGATGGAGGAGATGATGGAGGGATGAAAAGAGGAGATGGAGGAGATGATGGAGGGATGAAAGGTGATGGAGGAGATGATGGAGAGATGAAACAGCGTGCAAAAGAGATGATGGAGGGATGAAAGAGCGGACAGAGGAGATGATGGAGGAATGAAAGAACAGACGGAGGAGATGATGGAGGGATGACAGAGCGGACAGAGGAGATGATGGAGGGATAAAAGAGCGGACAGAGGAGATGATGGAGGGATAAAAGAGCGGACAGAGGAGATGATGGAGGGATAAAAGAGGAGATGGAGGAGAGGAAGGAGGGATGAAGGAGACGACAGAGAAGATGATAGAGGGATGAAAGAGCGGATGGAAGAGAAGACAGAGAAGATGAAAGAGCCGATGGAGGAGATGATGGAGGGATGAAAAGAGGAGATGATGGAGGGATGAAAGCTGATGGAGGAGATGATGGAGAGATGAAACAGCGTGCAAAAGAGATGATGGAGGGATGAAAGAGCGGACAGAGGAAATGATGGAGGGATGACAGAGCGGACAGAGGAGATGATGGAGGGATGAAAGAGTGAATGGAGGAGATGATGGAGGGATGAAAAGAGGAGATGATGGAGGGATGAAAGCTGATGGAGGAGATGATGGAGAGATGAAACAGCGTGCAAAAGAGATGATGGAGGGATAAAAGAGCGGACAGAGGAGATGATGGAGGGATAAAAGAGCGTGCAGAGGAGATAACAAAGGGATAAAAGAGCGTGCAGAGGAGATAACAAAGGGATGAAAGAGTGAATGGAGGAGATGATGGAGGGATGAAAGAGTACGCAGAGGACATCCAGACACCAACGCTTTACGTTCTGCAGCGGCTGGATGGACCTCACTTACGGTGATGGGAACATCCGCAGCATGCAGCGTTATTTCATCCTGTGGTTGAGGCCTCTCTCACATGGGCAACAGCGATATCGCTACAACAGAATTGTGGTGATGTTGCTGGTTTGTAGTGACAGCGATGCGTTTTCTGCTGCCCGTGACAAACTTGCACAACTTTATTGCGAGAAGGTTAAGCCCTATGCTAAAAATAAGCCCTAGCTGCATTCTCAGAAAAATAAAGAAAGACTTAGCTAGCAGGCGCGGTCCGGGTCCTCCTGCTGCCCTCCGGAGCTCCGCTGGGCGCCCTGCAGTCCTCGTCCGCCCACAGAGGATCACACCCAATGCGTCGTGAAGGCAGGATTGATGAATTGGCTGAGCCTCGGCATTGATTGACCAATTCATAAATCCAGCCTCCACATCACGCTGGCTGTTGATTGGTTTTTCAACCTCTGCTCAGCCAATCAATGCAACGCTAGATAAACCAAATCACAGCCAACGTTTCCTGGAGGCGGGATTTATGAAACCTGCAACCAGGAGGTGATCCTCTGTGGATGCCCGGCGGAGCTCCAGAGGGCAGCGTGAGGACCCGGACCGCGCCTGCTAGCTTAGGGAATGCAGCTAGGGCTTATTTTTGGGGTAGGGAATAATAAAAATGTATCGCATCGCACACAAATTGCGAGTTCATGCGTTGTTATGTGATAAACAAGCAGGCTCCACAGGGAAACATGGGCTACAAAAAAACCCTGCATATCGCTCACATATGGAGCATGGCACATCAGGGAAAACATGGCTAATGTGAAGGAAGCCACTGGAAGGCGCGGGCTGCACTACACGCTTTCGCATCGCAGGACAAATGCACGATTTTGCCACCCGTGTGAAAGCAGCCTGAATGGAAATGAGTGAGGAACCTGCGGGGCTCCAGCACAGACCTTCGTGGCACTCCCGAAATGGGTTGGCGGACGTTATTAAGAAGGGGTCTATTCCCAGAAGCGCCCCCTATTGTCTGCTGGGGAATCCGCTACTCTGAACAGGACCAATGCAGAATCTGGAAGAGGAAGCCCCCCACCATTCACCGCTGTGGTCTTCAGTGGCTTTAATGCCACCCATGTGCCCCAAACAGACACATTCCAGACGAATCTTCAGATCCTACGGACTGAGAAGACGTGGCTGATAGAAGGAGGACGGAGAAAAGTGAAGACTTAAAAGCTTCTCATACCGACGGCTGAACTGCAAGAAGCGCTGGAGGAAGCGTCGCTCTGACATTCAGGACCAACGGGAACGGTGGGCACAGAGCTGGCAGGACGAGCTGCCCATCCAAGGAAGCTGGCAGTGTCTGCACAACAAGGAGATAAGCAGCGCTGTCCCGGCAGACCGATCTCATGCACCCCTGTGCTACTTCTATGGGGTTAATTCCTGGAGGTCACTGAGCAAGGACCTCACAGCCGAAGCCAATCTTCCAGGAGGCTGCAGTTAACCCATTCATTGCCCTGAAGAAGCAATTTGTAGGTCAATTAGGTGCAAGCCTGGCGTCTGGGAACGCTGAGCGGGCGGTTAACAATGGGATATTTGATGGTAAGTGCGCAGCAGATTTATGAATCACTCTGGATTTGATTACACGGATTTGCTAATATCAGTCTTTAGAGTCATTACAGATTGAAGATAAGATTGTTGCCGGGATTTCTCGAGGTGGCGACCTATACAAGGGTAGATGTTGGGGAGATAAGGAGCCGGCTGGTGGATTTTCACATGCCCAATGCTTTTATTGTGGGGAGATAGGCCTGGCAGCAACCACATCCCTATACAAAGCCAAGCCAGGCGTGCATTGGCGGCTCGGGAGCGCCCGCCAGCTGACAGCCTCAATGTATGGGTGGCCCTGGAGAGACAGCGTCCGCCAGCTGACAGCCTCAATGTATGGGCAGCCCAGGAGAGACAGCGTCCGCCAGCTGACAGCCTCGTGTATGGGCATTCCGAGAGAGACAGCGTCTGCCAGCTGACAGCCTCGTGTATGGGCGGAACGGGGGAGACAGCGTCCGCCAGCTGACAGCCTCAATGTATGGGCGGAATGGTAGAGACAGCCTCCGCCAGCTGACAGCGTCATGTATGGGCAGAACGGGGGAGACAGCGTCCGCCAGCTGACAACCTCGTGTATGGGCGGAATGGTAGAGACAGCGTCCGCCAGCTGACAGCCTCGTGTATGGGCGGCACTGAAGAGACAGCGTTTGCCAGCTGACATCCTTGTGTATGGGTGGAACAGGAGAGACAGCATCCGCCAGCTGACAGCCTCATGTATGGGCAGAACAGGGGAGACAGCGTCCGCCAGCTGACAACCTCGTGTATGGGCGGAATGGTAGAGACAGCGTCCGCCAGCTGACAGCCTCGTGTATGGGTGGAACGGGAGAGACAGCGCCTGCCAGCTGACAGCCTCGTGTATCGGCGGCCCAGAAGAGACAGCAGCTGCCAGCTCACAGCCTTGTGTATGGGCAACCCAGAAGAAACAGCACCCGCCGGCTGACAGCCTCGTGTATGGGCGGCACTGAAGAGACAGCGTTTGCCAGCTGACAGCCTTGTGTGTGGGCGGCCAGGAAGAGAATGTCTGCCAGCTGACAGCCTTGTGTGTGGGTGGCCAGGGGGATACAGCGTCCGCCAGCTGACATCCTTGTGTATGGGTGGAACAGGAGAGACAGCGTCCGCCAGCTGACAGCCTCGTGTATGAGCAAAACGGGAGAAACAGTGCCCGCCAGCTTACAGCCTCATGTATGGGTGGAACGGGAGAGACAGCGCCCGCCAGCTGACAGCCTCGTGTATCGGCGGCCCAGAAGAGACAGCAGCTGACAGCCTTGTGTATGGGCAACCAGATGAAACAGCACCCGCCGGCTGACAGCCTCGTGTATGGGCGGCACTGGAGAGACAGCGTTTGCCAGCTGACAGCCTTGTGTGTGGGCGGCCAGGAAGAGAGTGTCTGCCAGCTGACAGCCTTGTGTGTGGGTGGAACAGGAGAGGTAGCGTCCCCCAGCTGACAGCCTCATGTATGGGTGGCCTTAGAGAGACAGCGTCTGCCAGCTGACATCCTCGTGTATGAGCAAAACGGGAGAGACAGTGCCCGCCAGCTTACAGCCTCGTGTAAGGACAGTCTAAAAAACACCAATAAAATCTACAATCCTAAGGCCACCTGCACACGGGCGGAAATCCCGCGGCGGGATTTCCCGCGGGATTTCCGCCGCTCAAAGCCTGCATAGGAGTGCATTACAATACGCACTCCTATGCAGACGGCCGCGGTTTGGCTGCACGAAATGTCGCACGGCAAACAAACCGCGGCATGTCCTATTTTTGTGCGGGGCTCGCAGAGCCTCGCACAGAAACGTCACTCACCCGGCCGCCGGCTCCGGTCTACGCATGCGCCAGCTGCCCGTCACCCGGCACATGAAAGAGCCGGGGCCGCCGGGCGCGGGTGAGTACGCGCTCGTCCCTGCAGGGGCTGGGGTCGGGTCCCGCGGCGAGAATTCAGGCGGCCTAAAAGCATCTGGCCAGTAAGCACAAAAAGGACACGTAGGTGGCAGCAGCGAGAGGCTTACAAGCGTTCACCCACTGAGACACCTAACTACCACTTGGCCCCCAATAGAGGGTTCCGTGAGAGAAGATCTGGACCTACAAAGTGAAGACTTCTGTCCCACCACTTGGGTGGCAGTGGGTGTCGGGACTTTCATGGAGTCCTATGACAGCGGGTGATCTCCACAACAGAACCATGCTAACCAGCAGCCCAGAAGGGTAGGCTTACTTCAGCAGAGATCTGGTTTGGGTCACACAGTAAATTACGGATGGTCTACCGGATGGTAACGGCAGCTGCAGGCGGCTTTAGAGACCCAGTTTTCTTCCTTCTGGAGGAGACATTACTTAGAGGCAATGCCTGAGAGCATTTGGCGAGCATAGAAACCAATCACTTCATAGATCATGGAGGTGATGCTAAGACTTGTCACTACGCCATGCATAAGACTGGGATACAAGGCGACTGGTCCAGCAACATCAAGCCTCAGAAAAATGTCAGAACGTTCCCCAGATCTGCTTCTTCCAAAAAACACCAATTATCCAGCTAGGAGACAAAACCAGTGCATTAAAGGGGCTATCCTGGATGTAGGCGTATCCTTAAGATGGATCGGACTCCTAGCATCCCCATAGATCAGCTGCTTGAAGGAGCTCTGGAATTTGTTGCACTTCATCACTTATACCAGGCACGGCACTGTACCCTGTGTAGTGGTGGTGCCTGGTACTGTACCTGAATGCAACTGAGCTGCTCTCACGCCATGTGACCAATCAATTCAAGCAAGTGATCAGTCATGGTGCTGAGAGTCATTCTCATATTGATGACCTATCTTAAAGATATACATCAATGTCCAAATCCCGGATGAGCCCTTTGAAGGGATTTCCCCATCTAGAATCATAGACTGGTGGAGTTGGAAGGGACCTCCAGGGTCATCGGGTCCAACCCCCTGCTCAGTGCAGGATTCACTAAATCATCCCAGACAGATATTTGTCCGGCCTCTGAGGACTTCCATTGAAGGAGAACTCCCCACCTCCCGTGGCAGCCTGTTCCACTCATTGATCCCCTCACTGTCTAATATCTAATCTATGTCTCCTCCCTTTCAGTTTCATCCCATTGCTTCTAGTCTTTCCTTGTACAGATGAGAATAGGGCTGATCCCCCCTGCACTGTGACGGCCCTTCAGATAGTTGTAGACAGCTATTAAGTCTCCTCTCAGCCTTCTCTTCTGCTAAACATTCCCAGATCCTTTAACCGTTCCTCATAGGACATGATTTGCAGATCGCTCACCATCTTGGTGACTCTTCTCTGAACTTGCTCCAGTTTGTCTATGTTTCTTTAAAAGTGGGGTGCCCAGAACTGGACAAAGTGTGCCAGATGAGGTCAGACTAAGGGTGGGTTTACACCGGACGAATTTGGGCAAATGATGCCTGACACTTGTCCTTGTGAGTCCTCGCTCCCATGCTCCGACACGGGAGCTAATAGTGCTGGCTCGCTCACAGAGCGGCCAGCAGGGAGGTGGGGTGACAGGAGGGGAGTTCTCTCCTCTAGATTGACATAACAGAGTGGCCGTTCAGTTATGGTGCTGATCGCTCAGTGTAAATAGCAGCTGTTAAGTACTGAACGGCCGCTGTGTTATGTTAATGGAGAGGGGCAGGGAAGTGAGAGGAGAGAAATCTCCTGCAGCCTCCCCACTGACTGCTAACAATACTAGCTCCGGTGCAGTAGCACCATAGCCATTATGTGCGGGGACGCACGGGCTCTAGTTAATTACTCCATTCTCATCCAAGTACTTGCATACATGCTGTTTAATAATTTGTTCAAAGATCTTTCCCGGTATAGAAGTCAGGCTCACAGGCCTGTAGTTTCCTGGATCCTTTTTTTGAAGATGGGGATAACATTTGCCCTTTCCCAATCTTCAGGGACTTCTCCTGTTCTCCAGGAATTTTCACAGATTATGGCGAGTGGTTCAGCAATTACCTCCGCTGCTTCCTTTAGTATCCTAGGATGTAATTCATCTGGACCAGGAGACTTGAATTCATATAAGTTAGCTAAGTGTTCCCTCACCATCTCTCTGCTTACAGATAGCCTGCATTCTTTTATTCCCCCAATAGCACAGGGAAGATCAGCTGATGTTACATCTACTTTCTGAGAGAAAACAGATACAAAATAGTAATTTAAAAGTCTGTCCTTCTCAACATCATTCTTAACCAATTCACCATTTTCATCCTGTAAGCTTTACCTTTCCTGACACTTGTCCTACAGTTTCTGCAGACCGCATTATATTCTTCTTTAGATATTCCCCCCCTTCCCATTTGATAAACATATGTTTCTTCCTCTTTAACATGTCTACAAGTTCTGTGTTCATCCATCCTGGTCTCTTTAAATGCTTCCCATTCTTCCTCCTTTTAGGGATTGGTAACGATTGTGCTTTGAGAATCTCATTCCACAATATTTCCCGACCTTCTGGGACATTTCTGTCCTTAAGAACATCCAGCCATTGGATTCTTCCTCTTTCTGAGTCCATTGAAATCTGCCCTCTGAAATCCACCCTTGAGGTCTGAGTCTTCTCAGGTCTTCCTCCCTTGTTATCCAACATCCAAGGATATAATGATCACTGCCTCCTAAGGTCCCAGCCACCCTTACTTCCTCAACCATTCCCTCCCTGTTGGTAAGAATTAGGTCCAAGATAGCAGATCCCCTTGTTTTCTCTTCTACCTTCTGGAAGATAAAGTTGTCACAACAGCGGATAAGAATCTGTTGGATCCATTACTTTTACCTGAGAGATTCCCAACAAATGTCTGGATGGGTAAAATCTCCCATGATCACTATGTTGGGCTTCTTTGAGAGCTTGGCCATCTGATGTATAAGGTCCCAGCCACCCTTACTTCCTCAACCTAGATTTGTCAACTGTCCACAGGAGCAGTCCTATATGTTAGATCGCTTGGGGCCCCACTGATCATTAGTTTGGGGGTCCCGAGTCTCCATTCCTCCCCTCCATCAGCACATCTGCATTATGAAGGGGTTTGTTTGACGCAGAAGTTTGGTATGTGCGCTGCTTTTCCACACAACCTTAGATTTTCCCAGATGCTTCCTGCCGACAATTGCTTGCAGTGCGGGCGCCACGGTTCTCAACACGCAGACTTCTAAAAACTGATAAATAAAAGACGGATAATTGCTTGGAGATTAGTAATAATGATGCCAAACAGAAAGTTATCTGCAGTCCATGAAGCAGAGGCGACAATATAAGGATGAAACGCGGTCTCACACTAAGGGCTCTTGTCCATGGGCGTACTGATATCCCGCGGCAGATCTCCGCCGCCCGGAGCAGGTGAGAGCTAATGGCTTTCCGTGCTGAGCCTATCTGACAGACAGACTCACCGCGGAGAATAGCGGCAATTCACAGCATGCTGCGATTTAAATCCCGCGAGTGGAGAATCGCTATGATTCCCCACTCGTGGACAGCGGGGCTGCGCTCTCCATAACAATGCTATAGAGAGCTTTCATTGCATTCCGCACAGCCGGATTATCGCTGCGGGGAATGTAGTGAAAATTCGCCGTGGACAGGAGGCCTTAGAAAGGGAGTAAAACGGACCAAATGAACGGCCTTCCAGATGCCCAATCAGGCAATTTGCTTCATTACTGCTTGGAAGTCTGCGCTGGCAGTAGCTCCCGGTAACTTTAGTGGTTTTAGACGTTTCTGAATGGACCTTCTTCTCTTGTGGGAGTTATTGGTCAACAAGGCTAACCCCCCCCCTGCAGCGATGGTTAAGCTGCTCAATGCCTTCGCAGCGATTGCTTGGAGCCGGACACAGCGGGTAGCGCCAGTTGTGCACCGCGCCGATTCCGATTGGGTTTGCTCTTTAACAAGGCTGCCTGTATTTACATGTACTTATCCACTAGTAGATTGACCGAGCAGTTAAGGGGACATTTGGTTTTTCTAAATGGGTGATGGACGTCTTGAGCAAATGTTGTTATACACATGAAGGAAGGTGAAGAGAAGGTTTGGGCTGATGCACACAGCAGACTGGCGATTGTATAGGAGCGCCTACTGTCTATGTCTCCAGTTTCATCCATTGGCATACTCCATGGGGCGGATGTATGCTGGTATTCTGCCCTACAAGGACTACTTCTTGCAGAGAGCATCTCCATACGGCCGTGTGCATAAGTCCTACAAGGATAAGAGAAGTGATGGAAGAAGCGTGCAGAGGCGTAAGAAGACAGAAGGTTCCCAGGTAACGCGCCCAACGAGGCTTCACAGACCCTATTCTGATATGTAGAAGTAGGACAGGCACCTCTTACGTTTATTCGAGCTTGGTATTCGGCAGTCCCCACAGAGTTGCGCGCTGAACATCTGTAGACGCCGCCATCCAGGATCTGTGGACTGCTCACGTTCATGTAGCTGATGGTGCTGCCGTCTGACGCGGTGTACTGATTGGAGCGGTGGGCTGAATCGCGTTGGATGGGTTCATCGTCCAGAGTCCAGCTTATGGTAGGGGGCGGAGCTCCTTTAGCAGAGCACATAAGAGAAAATGGCTCCCCGGGGTTCATCACTTTTTCGCTGAATGAAGAAATGATGCGAGGCGTCCCATCTGCGAAGACAAAAGGAGGAGATTATTATTATTTAGTGTGATGCCCGCCGGGTCAATGGGATGTAACGGGCTGTATGTTCCTGGAAGCGGCATCACAGGTCATCGGCAATGTAGCGCTCTCACCTTCCAGCACCACAATGGCGAAGTCTTGGACCGTCTGTGTTTTACGACTTCCGAAACACTGATAAGCGCCAGAGTGTATTTTCTGGGCGCTGCTTATGACGAGAGTTTCATTATCCGTCCCTCGTATGGAGATGAACTCATCCGCTTCGATGGGCTCTGTGTTGCGGAACCATCTGACAGTGTAGCCCGGTGAGCCGCTGATGGAACAGGACAGGATGACGGTGCTACCGATACCGGTTTTCAGTTTTTTGGGTGTTAAAGTGACGCGGAGCTTTTCTGCGAAAGGAGAGAAAGCAAAAGGCAAATAAAACACTTCAGACAACAGACGTGCGGCGAGCGGAGCGTCCTCTGAAGGGAGATGGCAAAGGGGAATTCATTATGACTGGCGGTTCACACGCTGGACTTAATATGGAGAACGATGCGCCAAATTCATTGAGAGCCGTGTGACTGTTATTAAATATGGCGCATCTTTGGACGTTCATATGTCAAAAATCTACAGCGGCTAGAAGCAAAGACCCGTGAGGCCATGGGGGTCTGCGTCTCTCTGCCCACCTTTTTGAGGCATGTTGAGAACAGTGGAAAAATCGAATAAGGTCTCAAATTGTTGCCCAGAATAAGGAGCGAGACAAAATGTGAGACTTTTTAACATATAGTGAAATTTAACCCAACTCAGAGGTTTTTAGTGATTCCTCGCGAGGAAGGAAGCTGCACATATTGCAAACCCACTTCCATTATTTCTTCTAAGAACTTTCTCTTTTGCCATCAGATAACGGCTCCCTTCAACCTGAGCTGTGATTTTATCCTGCGGCATGCCACCTGCCCTCCGCCGCGCGACGCCTGCCAGCCTCCATGTAAATGCCACTGAACAATATCACACTTGTCTCAGTCCTCCTGCTTCTCTTGTCAGGACTGTTCATACACATCCACACAACGACGTGCCCTACAGAAAAGCAGCTAACTTCTTGTTACTTGGTGGGATATGCAATTGGCGTCACGTACCGGATCCAGAAATGTCCAGATACAAGTCTGGCCACCATCCACGTTGCTTGAATTTTGTAAAGGACTTCAGATTCTCCGGTGACAAAGTTGATGCATCACATGCACGAGAAACCATTAAATGTACCGTCCATATGACGGGGAGCATCCGGGCAGCGGCTGTTCTTTAACATGGCAGTCCATGTCATCTCAGGATATGTTGAGCCAAGAGAAGACTTACAGAGGTTGTCCCACCAACAGAAGCTATGCCCTATCAATGGCGAAGGCATAGCTAATTGGTCAGTGGGGGCCAAACCGTTGGGACTTTAATGTTCACAAGAACAGAGGTTTCAAGGACCACAAGTGAATGGAGCAGCGGTCAGTCTTGCGCAGCACCACTCTTTCACTACTAGATATAGCCAAGCTGACCCATTAACATGAATGGCAGCACAAATACTTAAATGCTGCTCCATGCATACAGGGACCTTCAAGACCTCCATTCTCGAGAACGTACTTCTCCTATTTCATGGATGGAGGATAACTTCTATCGGTGGGACAACCTCTTTAAAGGCGTATTCAAGGTTTCTTTGATGGATGATCGTCCGCCTGGCTGCAGCGGGCCGGATGTTGTCATTGGTAGCCAGAGGAGAAAGTGGGGGCGCCAGCTCTACTCCCATTGTGTAACGTGGGAGCGCCGCGTTGCTCCTCCACTTCCTGTGTAGGACACGGAGTAACATACTGACATGAGAAGAAGCAGTACGGCGCTCCCACGAATCACAATGGGAGTAGAGCTGGTGCCCTCACTTCCTCCTCTGACCACCGATGACAATGTCTAGCCCACTGCACTGACAACCGATCAGTTGATGGATGCGGCGGACCCCCGTCCATCAACTACTGATGACTTGTCTATGGGATAGGTTATTGGTTAAAAAAGAGTGGAATACCCCTTGACTTGCCATATGCTGATATGAGTGGCACAAGATTACATGCCATGTTAAAAAGCGCATACCTCCGTCATCTTGTTCCACTCATCTCAGGATATGGCGAGCCAAGGCGGAAGTTAAAGGGGTTGTCCCATTAATAGAAGTTATCTCCTCTTCATGGAAAAGAAGGGCACAATCACAAGAATGGAGGTACTGGAAGTCCCGGATGAACGGCGCAGCGATCAAGCATGCATGCTGCAGTGCCATTTATTCTATTGCTGGATGTAGCCGCGCTCAGCTATCCATGATGGTGCTATTGGAATGAATGGGGTGTGCGATCAGCCACCGCTCCATTCATTGGGGGACCTGCAGGACTTCCATTCTTGAGAGCAGAGAAGGTCCCAGCGATCAGTTAGTAATCTTGTGAATGGGGATAATCCCTTTAAAGAAGTCTTCACGGGTTCCCGTAATGGCGTGCAGACGCTGACACATCCACGCAGCGCACAAATGTCTCATGGAGTACGCATCGTGGGGTGATTGTATCTTACCTATGATGGTCAACATGCCGGTAACCTCCGCAGAACCAAAGCTGTTTGTGATTTCACAAATGTAGGTCCCGCTGTCTTCCAAGCGTAGGTCTGTCATACTCAGACCCGTATTTCGTTTACTCCAGCGGCTGTCGGAGGGAACGGGTCGGCCATCTTTAATCCAACGAGAGGCTAGGTTTGGGTATCCTGAGGCAATGCATGGTAGCTCCACCTTATCCCCCACAAACACTTCGTGGGACTGAAACCCATCGAGGAGGATGGGGAAGGACTCTGCAGGCTCTGAGGAGCAAGAAAAGCCAAGATGTGAAATGTGGACACAAGGAGACGCTGTTCTTGTGGCAGCTCAAGGACTCACCTGACACTATGAGCCGCGCTCCGTTGCTTTGTCGCGTCTCTCCACTATATCGATGTCTGGTGATGCAACGGTAGGTGGAGAGGGCGTCCTCCTTCTGGACATCCAGGATGTAAAGGGCGCCTGACGGCGAGGTGACAAATCTGCCCTCTAGAAGAGAGAAAACAAGTAGCATTAATGATGGAAGGCCAATCACAGCACCCCACGCGGATGGGGGTCCGAACCCCCCAGATGTCTGCAAACACCTCTTCGGTGAGAAGAAACAGTCACAAATGTCGCTGCTTCGGGATTTTGGTGGTTTTTAGCTTAGAAACAAGACAAAAACAGCTCAACCCTCCACTGGGCAACTGGAATCTGGATTAATGCCCCATTCTGGACGCCTCGAAGCCGCCCGTTTGCCTGTATACTATCATCATGTGGGGGATTGACTTTTACGCTGGCTGGTTCCGTTGTTGGTGGAGAACCGCCCAGAGGTGTTTGTGACTAGTGATTTGCGGTTTCCAAGCTTCTGGAGGGTCCCGCACATATACTACATCCCAATGCAGCACGAAGTACGGAACTGGAATAGTTGTGGTAGTGCACCGATGCTATCTGCGTGGTCTGGTGGTCATGCGCAAAGACTATTGGGTGGGTGAAACAAGCAGATGGAGCCCAACAAACACTTGAGTGCTAAGTCTATAAAACAGGCAGATATTGTGCGCTTTCTATTAGTTCAGAACTACCGATCCTAAGGTGACCAGACGTCCTGATTTGGGCGGGACAGTCCTGCTTTGGAAACCTGTCTTCCACCCTCAGCCAGGACCCCAGCGGGACAGCCATTGTCCCGCTTTCTGGTGACGCCTGATCACCATTAAAGTGATTACCAGGCGATGTGCCGCAGCTCCTTGCCCGGTAATCACTCTGCAGCGCCGTGTCAGTGTGTGCATCCGGGATGCTGCTGCAGGTGCACAGACTTCTGGCAGCCGTCAGCAGCGCTGGGAGAAGCATCGGCGCTGTGAAGACCAGGAGGAGAGTAAGTATATGGGACTAAGAAGGAGCGCTAGTATTATGGGGTTACTGTGTGGAGGGCATGATCATTGCTGGGGGCCTTTGTGGGGGTCACTATTACTACTGGGGCCACTGTGGGGATCACTATTACTGTTGGAGCCACTGTAGAATGTCACTATCACTGATGGGGCCACTGTGTGGGTCACTATTACTACTGGGGCCACTGTGGGGGTCACTATTACTACTGGGGCCACTTTGCATGTTGCAGCGTACCTCAAGCGGACTTAAGAGATGTCTACACGTGGTGGAAATGCTGCAGAATGTCCGCAGTGAAAAGTTTCGCAGCAAATTCTGCATCTAAAAAACAGCCAAAATACGTGCCGCTGGTGCAGACTGGAAACCATCTGGGTATCCACAGCTGATGTCATTGCAACATGGCGGGGTGAGAGGGATGTTTGAGGGAGTAGTAGAGGGGTGTCACTATGAAATATGTGGGACTCGTGTTGTGCTACAATTCCACTCATTGTGGGTGCGGCCGGAGAGGTAGTCCTTGTCACGGTGTAACCGAGTGGTAACACGAGAGGGCATGCTTATGGAAGTCTATATGTATATCACGTCGTGGCGCCACCGTTCTCACACCGCTATCCCATGCGGCGCGGTAATGCACACTGGAAAAGTGTATGGTACCTCGGGTCCTCAGGAACGGTTGGGGCCCGGTAAAACTTTACTTGAATGAACTTTGCATACAGGTAATTACAGGTAGATTCACGGCAGCAGTTACAGGCAGAAGCTCAGAGGGTGGGAGGAAAACACAGGAACAATACGGCCCTATAGTCCACGTTATCTGTATGTCACCGGTCCTGGACATTATATATATATACTCTGAAGGAGGCAAAAGACAAGATCCTCTCCACATACTCTCGGGCAAGAAATCACTTAGCCTAGATGCCCCCCGCACATCATCCGCGTGGGGGTCACAATCACGTACCTCTGTGTGGGGATCCTATAGGCGGACGACCACACAGGAAAAATAATGCCTGTAGTGTGAAAGGGTACCGGGTTTAGGTGAAGTAGGATGTTGGGGGTTGTGCTCGCTCTCTCACTCTGGACAGGACTCACTCCTACTACATCCACTCTCCATGCACCATGGCGTGTCATTCCTCTTCCTCCATCTTTACCAACACGGAAGCTGATGGTGCTCCCATGCGGCTCTGTGTTAGTCGCCACAGCAGGCAAGATGGAACCCTGCTCCAATACAGATAGAAGAAGACCCCTCCCCGCTCTCAGACACTCACTTTTATCACCTCACTTGTACCACATGACACAATAAGATAGATACATTCAGCAGCAGAGCTGACAGGCAATGATTTTAGGGGAGTTAACCCTTCAGGTGCGGCAGCAGTGCAACACACATGACAGTTTTGTACAGTGCATCCACATAAGACAACACATGTATGAGATATTACATCATACGATGCGGCGCTGCCGCTCCCCTCCTCCGGAGGCTTCCCGCTGTCAGCACTCCCCGGCTTCTGGTTCCCAGCGGCCTGCAGTGACCTCACCTGCCCAGCATCACCTGAGCAGGCCGCTGGGAACTGGAAGCTGGGCTGACAGCGGGAAGCCAGCGGAGGAGGTGAGCGGCAGCGCCGCAGAGTATGACATCAGTGTTCCAGCCAAATCCACAATGATACGTATTTTGACTATTTTTTGGATGCACAAATACTGTGGAATTTGCTACCTGATTTTTTTGCACCAGCACTGCACTTTTTATAACGACGGAGGTAAAATCATACGTTGTGCTACGCCCCGCCCCTGACCACACCTCTTTCTCCCGCTTTTTCTGGGAAAATCTGGTCACCTTAACCAATCCAACAAACTTTAAAGATTTGTGCCAAGATAGCATCATTAGGGCATATCAACATGATAGAGTGGGGTCCACGGCTTGGGAGCCCGATGTCTGTCCTGGTGGTTCTTCTGCCATTCCTGTAGTACTAGTGTCAGGCTGGTGGCAGCTTTCCTCGTCTGTTTGTGGGCGTGCTGACTACCCCGAGCCCCACATTCTCAAGGCGGATTCGCATCTTGGCCTCACCCCTTTGACAGTTTCAGCGGCACGTGATGTCAATTTAAAGTTTGCTGCATCTGTACCTCTTCCATGCTGTCAAATCTGTTCAGGTGCAGTAAAGAAAAGCTGCGTGAGGCGAGAACACAAGGAGAGTGTGAGGGATTAGCGTTTAGGGGTAGTAGCAGCGTGGGCATCCGCGGCCAGAGACAGTGACACCGGGCAACAACGTTCTTTAGTCCAGGCTTTGCCTGGGTTTATTGCAGAGAAACACAAATAAAACAGGCCTTGACTTCAGGCCAACATAAAATAATCACCTGCTCGTCTGAGCGCTCACTACACATAAGCTTGTTCCTGACTACTCACTTCAAAACGTCAGAATACTTCTTGCTTGCTGTACACAGCCAGTCCGGTCCTCAGACCTGTGGAGGTCTCACCACACCCTCCTGGGTGTTGAGGTTAGGGGCGTCACCCTGTCGACCTCGCCTTTGGCTCTCTCAGCCCACACGCTGGGCTAGCCGGGCTCCTTGCTCCACAGAGCCCTCTCTCTGGCTCTCAGCCAGATGCTTTCTGTCCATCTCTAACTTGCAGGCCCAGGCTTTATAAGGCCTGGTACCAGCCCCACCTGGTACGTGGGAGTGTCCATCCCACCCTTCACTTTGACCACTCCAGGAAAAGCCGGCCCGGACTATGCGGCTTGGAGCCACTTACCAAACTACAACGTGTCAGTAACATAGCGTTACTCACACAGAAATGCTGGCTTCCTCCACCGAGCCCAGGCCGCTCGGTGGCACGTATCCACCCTCCAGCACTTTGTCAGTCACTGTCTTACAAGAGGAACAGGTTCCGGTGCTGCTTATTAGTCAATTTGTCATTCATTTCCACCTTCAGCCACTGTCAACACTGCAAGTGCCAAAACTGTCACCTCCACCGCCTCGTCACATCGTCACCCGCTGTCACGCTTTTAATAGCGCAGTCTACATATAGCTCCAGCAGGGTAATGTAGACTCTCCATATAGAGCGCCCAGAGATCAGATACTGAAACCCGCTGCCTAATATCATGGAGGCCCCTTCTCTACAAGACCTGTGACCCCCGGAGGTAGCTGTGGTAACCTATAAGTACCACCAGAAGTGGTAGCACCCCTGCTTGGGATGCTGCAGGCAATGACTCGCTACCCAAGCATACAGCTGGAGTTGGGAGGGTGCATGCGTGGACCTGTCTCGGTAGCACGTACCAACTCCTGCTCCCGAAGGGAGTTACTGCAGCAGAGGATAGGGCCAGTAGTCCTGAGGATGAGGGGGGTAGTAGTTGTCAGTTCGTGACACCACCATTCCACACACTGGCATTCATACACGGCGGATTAATAACACCGGACAAGTGTATAGTGACTGTTAAACACGTAGGCAGAGTTTACAGTGCAGGAAAACTTAGGAGATATTCACACAACTTGACATGAAAGTCAATGGCCACCGAATGGCAGTAATGATCACCCCGCTGTCATAGACTTCAGCACACATGGGTGTCAGTTAAAGGTGTACCACTATACGGGGATCAGACGGTTCGGTAGACTTCTGCACTGATATTAGCTGTATACATGTACAGTCACTGGGAGAGGAAGTTACTTACATGGGCTCTCTGGTGAAGGGGCTTTTTGCAAAGAAACCAGAGATCTCCCTCTGTGCCCCTGCGGTTTCTCCAGCTGATCGGGGAAGAGGGAACATCCTCTTCCCCGATCAGCTTCCCTGCATCACTGTGGGTCCTCCAACAGCACGGGCAGATGGAAGATCATCAACCACCCCCGCTCTCAGGCACTCACTTTTATCACCTCACTTGTACCGAATGACACAGTAAGATAGATACATTCAGCATGCAGCAAGGCTCACAGGCAATGATATTAAGGGAGTTAACCCTTCAGACGCTGCAGCTGTGCAACACACATACAGAAAATAGACATGACAGCTTTGCACAGAGCATCCACATTAGACAGAACATGTATGACACTATGGAGGGGACCAGGATGATGCTCTGGGACACTACACAATCACTATCTCTGTAGAGCTGGGATCTATTATATGAGGTTACTAGAGGTGCTGTATCTAGAAATGCTCTCTTAGGGATATTCCGTCTGACTTTATATAAGGTATATATATATTTAGGCAGACCACGATGCAAAGTAGGCGATCGGGGGGGGGGGGGGGGGAATCAGTAGGGGACCAAAGCTGAAATTTTGCACCTACTGATGGAAGTGAAAGTCAGAGGCGAGCTGGACTGTTATGAAAAGGGTAGTAGGAGGGTCTCCGGCACTGGTGGGTAACGGTCCAACCCAAAATGCAGATGTGAAGTAAGCGGCTATGTTTACATGGTTTCCGTCTAGAGACACTTTAAAAGCTTCCCTCCAGGCTGATCAGAGAATAATCATCAGTTTTCCATTTTGTGCTTGTCGCAGGCAGAAGACTTGTGGAGAGGAAGAGATTAATGAGGAGAGAAGACGAGGGGTCAACAATGTCTCACGCTGTCATTTGGATTTTTGTAGCTAGAAGGAAATGGGAACGAGCACATTACAGAGACGCAACGCCCCGTGTGTATATACTCTACATGTGAAATACAGACACACTCTAACCTGCGCGGTGCCCGCTCCCAGCTCTACACTCCAGGGTGCACGCTCCAAGCTCTACACTCCGCGGTGCGCGCTCCCAGCTCTACACTCCGCGGTGCTCTACACTCCGGGGTGCGCGCTCCCAGCTTTACACTCCGCGGTGCTCTACACTCCAGGGTGCACGCTCCAAGCTCTACACTCCGCGGTGCACGCTCCCAGCTCTACACTCCGCGGTGCTCTACACTCCAGGGTGCACGCTCCAAGCTCTACACTCCGCGGTGCACGCTCCCAGCTCTACACTCCGCGGTGCCCGCTCCCCGCTCTACACTCCAGGGTGCACGCTCCAAGCTCTACACTCCGCGGTGCACGCTCCAAGCTCTACACTCGGCGGTGCACGCTCCCAGCTCTACACTCCGCGGTGCCCGCTCCCCGCTCTACACTCCGTGGTGCACGCTCCAAGCTCTACACTCCGCGGTGCACGCTCCAAGCTCTACACTCGGCGGTGCACGCTCCCAGCCCTACACTCCGTGGTGCGCGCTCCCAGCTCTACACTCGGCGGTGCACGCTCCAAGCTCTACACTCGGCGGTGCACGCTCCAAGCTCTACACTCCGCGGTGCGCGCTCCCAGCTCTACACTCCGCGGTGCCCGCTCCCCGCTCTACACTCCAGGGTGCACGCTCCAAGCTCTACACTCCGCGGTGCACGCTCCAAGCTCTACACTCCGCGGTGCACGCTCCCAGCTCTACACTCTGCGGTGCACGCTCCCAGCTCTACACTCCGCGGTGCACGCTCCCAGCTCTACACTCTGCGGTGCACGCTCCCAGCTCTACACTCTGCGGTGCACGCTCCCAGCTCTACACTCCGCGGTGCACGCTCCCAGCTCTACCCTCCGCGGTGCACGCTCCCAGCTCTACACTCCGCGGTGCACGCTGCCTGCTCTACACTCCGCGGTGCACGCTCCCAGCTCTACACTCCGCGGTGCACGCTCCCAGCTCTACACTCCGCGGTGCACGCTACCAGCTCTACACTCCGCGGTGCACGCTCCCAGCTCTACACTCCGCAGTGCCTGCTCCCATCTCTACACTACATGGTGTACGCTTCCATCTACACACTCTGCTCCCATTTCTACACTCCACGGTGCATGCTCCCATCTCTGCACTGAGCAGGGGTTTGGACCCAATGACTCTGGAGGTCCCTCCCAACTCTACCATTCTAGGATTCTATGATCTCTACACTCCGCGGTGCGCGCTCCCATCTCTAAACTCCGCGATGCGCGCTCCCAGCTCTACACTTCGCGGCGCACGCTCCCAGGTCTACACTCTGCGGTGCACGCTTCCAGCTCTACACTCTGTGGCGCACGCTCCCAGCTCTACACTCCGCGGCGCAGGCTCCCAGCTCTACACTCCGTGGCGCACGCTTCCATCTCTACACTCCGTGGCGCACGCTTCCATCTCTACAGTCCGCGGTGCACGCTTCCATCTCTACACTCCCGAGTGCACGCTCCCATCTGTGCACTCCCCAGCGCACGCTCCCATCTGTGCACTCCCTGGCGAACGCTCCCATCCGTGCACTCCCCGGCGAACGCTCCCATCCGTGCACTTCCCGCTGCACGCTCCCCTCCGTGCACTCCCCGCTGCATGCTCCCATCTGTGCTCTCCCGGCTGCACGCTCCCCTCCGTGCACTCCCCGCTGCATGCTCCCATCTGTGCTCTCCCCGCTGCACGCTCCCATCTGTGCACTCCCCGCTGCACGCTCCCATCTGTGCACTCCCCAGCGCACGCTCCCATCTGTGAACTCCCCGGCTCACGCTCCCATCTGTGCGCTCCCCGCTGCACGCTCCCATCTGTGCACTCCCTGGCACATGCTCCCATCTGTGCACTCCCTGCTGCACGCTCCCACCCGTGCCCTCCCCGCTGCACGCTCGCCTCTGTGCACTCCCCGCTGCACGCTCCCATCTGTGCACTCCCCGCTGCACGCTCCCATCTGTGCACTCCCCGCTGCACGCTCCCATCTGTGCACTCCCCGCTGCACGCTCCCATCTGTGCACTCCCTGGCACACGCTCCCATTTGTGCACTCCCCAGTGCATGCTCCCATCTGTGCACTCCCTGGCACACGCTCCCATTTGTGCACTCCCCAGTGCATGCTCCCATCTGTGCACTTCCTGGCACACGCTCCCATCTGTGCACTCCCCAGTGCACGCTCCCATCTGTGCACTCCCTGGCACACGCTTCCATCTGTGCACTCCCTGACACACGCTCCCATCTGTGCACTCCCCAGTGCACGCTCCCATCTGTGCACTCCCTGGCACACGCTCCCATCTGTGCACTCCCCAGTGCACGCTCCCATCTGTGCACTCCCTGACACACGCTCCCATCTGTGCACTCTACAGTGCATGCTCCTCTCTCTACACTCCATGGTGCACGCTCACAACAGGGTGTAGACAGTTTCCCTTTAAGGTCTCTGTTGTGGATCAAGGATAGAGAGAAAGTGCAGTGGTCAGAGCAACAGACATCATTGCAAGGTCTATGTCACATAGACTGAACTGCATACATCTATTGGGGGTACGAACTTTCTACATACAAGAGCGGGGAGCATTAGGCAATATAATGGGGTAGCAATATGTAGAGAATGACTTCTTGCACAGCAAAGGGATTATACAGAGAACGATGGAGCGAGCCATTAGGCTGCAGAGATTAGGCGGAGAAGTCGTAGCTCCAGCTTTGGTAAAGCTGCTTATCCTTTGGCTACCTAGAAATCAGCTGTAACTGCTTTCACACGTGCCACTTAGTGCGAATCCTGACGGTAGATGACACTGTAAAACAACAGAAAGCCGTGCCCGGACTCCTGTGAACCTCGCACATGACATACCGCGCCATTCTGCTGCCCGAGGCGCACTCAACCCTCGTCCTGCTCTGCCCACCAAGCCTCTGTGAGCGGGAAGTGCGGTCTGTTACTAGGAAGCAGGACGCCGTATTATATATGTGTACCAGGAGATTGGACAACCTCATCAATGGTCATTCCAACAAGGTGCAAGTGTGGAAAAACCACCCCACAGGTTATGATGCAGGTTTTTGGGGCCAAAGCGGATCCAGCGGGAAGAAGTTGACGTCCTTCCTATATTTCCCATTCCTTTGAAATTAACTTTTGACTTTAGCTAAAAAACCCCACAAGCGACGACCACAGCGGCGTTTGTCCAAATGCAGAAGGGTGCTGCATCCATGGAGGCATGGGCCACACGGGTGCATCCACGTCTTACATGCACATTTAACCCAGAATTGTTGTGGATTTTGCGCTTTGGGGCCAGCGGAGCCATAATGTGGACATACACTGAATGGCTCCTTTATTCGAGTCGCACATCTAGTGGCACGTTGGACTCTTTGGACCTTTAAAACCACAGAAGTTCATTGTAGCATAGATCCCGCTCAGTGATGAAATGGTTCTGCAGGAATATCGGCCCCTGTGGACAGGAAGCTGCTTGTAATTGCCGCAGATTAGATGGCGGTGCTGACATGTTCTGACCGGCTGACAAGAAGGGGTCAGCGATTCATGCTGCTTGGGAGGCTACAGAGAAAATGTTGCAGTAGTCTAAACGGGACATGATGAGGACAGGCACTAGCAGTTTTGGTGGCGCAGGATTGAGGGACGATGGAATGTTTTTGAGTTTGAGGTAGTGGGGGCTTTAATGTGTGGTTGAAGCAGAGGGCAGTATTACATATACTGCCGAGCCATTGATTGTGATTGATAAATATGATGGGGGTGATGATTGAGGCGGGGATAAGATGATGAGTTCAGTCTTCTTCATGTTACGTTGTAGGAAGCGGAAATAGTAGTAGGAGGAGGAGACGGCTGACCCTCTTTAATTCTGGATAGCAGAGAGGTGACATCGGGGCCAGAGAGGTAGATTTCAGTGTCATTGGCATAAAGTGGGTACTGAAAAGCCTGGGATTGTATGAGCTCTCGTCTACCAGAGATGGAGATGGAGAAGAGTAGTGGCTTGGGGGACATCAACCAAGAGAGTGAGGTGAGGATGTGGTGACTGACAGACACTAAATGTTTGGTCAGTAAGGCGGGAGGAGATCCATGAAAGGGCAAAGTTTGTAATACTGAGGGAGGAAAGAGATTGTAGCAGGAGGGCATGATCAATTGTGTTGAAGGCAGAGAACAGGTGCAAGAGGTGGAGAAAACAGAGCACAGGTCTAGGGGGAGCACAATGTAATATAGAAGGAGGAGGACAGGTCTAGGGGGAGCACAAAGTAATATAGAAGGAGGACAGATCTAGGGGGAGCGCAGAGTAATGCAGAAGAAGGACAGGTCTAGGGGGAGCACAAAGTAATATAGAAGGAGGACAGATCTAGGGGGAGCGCAGAGTAATGCAGAAGAAGGACAGGTCTAGGGGGAGCGCAGAGTAATGCAGAAGAAGGACAGGTCTAGGGGGAGCACAGAGTAATGTAGAAGAAGGACAGGTCTAGGGGGAGCGCAGAGTAATGCAGAAGGAGGACAGATCTAGGGGGAGCTCAGAGTAATGCAGAAGGAGGACAGATCTAGGGGGAGCGCAGAGTAATGCAGAAGAAGGACAGATCTAGGGGGAGCGCAGAGTAATGTAGAAGAAGGACAGGTCTAGGGGGAGCGCAGAGTAATGCAGAAGGAGGACAGATCTAGGGGGAGCGCAGAGTAATGCAGAAGGAGGACAGGTCTAGGGGGAGTGCAGAGTAATGCAGAAGAAGGACAGGTCTAGGGAGAGCGCAGAGTAAAGCAGAAGAAGGACAGGTCTAGGGGGAGCGCAGAGTAATGCAGAAGAAGGACAGGTCTAGGGGGAGCGCAGAGTAATGCAGAAGAAGGACAGGTCTAGGGGGAGCACAGAGTAATGTAGAAGAAGGACAGGTCTAGGGGGAGCGCAGAGTAATGCAGAAGGAGGACAGATCTAGGGGGAGCTCAGAGTAATGCAGAAGGAGGACAGATCTAGGGGGAGCGCAGAGTAATGCAGAAGAAGGACAGATCTAGGGGGAGCGCAGAGTAATGTAGAAGAAGGACAGGTCTAGGGGGAGCGCAGAGTAATGCAGAAGGAGGACAGATCTAGGGGGAGCGCAGAGTAATGCAGAAGGAGGACAGGTCTAGAGGGAGTGCAGAGTAATGCAGAAGAAGGACAGGTCTAGGGAGAGCGCAGAGTAAAGCAGAAGAAGGACAGGTCTAGGGGGAGCACAGAGTAATGTAGGAGAAGGACAGGTCTAGGGGGAGCGCAGAGTAATGTAGAGGAAGGACAGGTCTAGGGGAAGCACAGAGTAATGCAGAAGAAGGACAGGTCTAAAGGAGCGCAGAGTAATGTAGAAGTAGCACAGGTCTAGGGGAGCGCAGAGTAATGTAGAGGAAGGACAGGTATGGGGGGGGGCACAGAGAAATGTAGAAGGAGGAGGACAGGTCTAGGGGAGCGCATAGTAATGTAGAAGGAGGACAAGTCTAGGAGGAGAGCAGAGTAATGTAGAGGAAGGACGGGTCTAGGGGGAGCGCAGAGTAATGCAGAAGGAGGAGTACAGGTCTAGGGGAGCGCAGAGTAATCTAGAATGGCGGGTCTAGGGGGAGCGCAGAGTAATGTAGAAGGAGGAGTACAGGTCTAGGGGAGCGCAGAGTAATCTAGAAGGGCGGGTCTAGGGGGAGCGCAGAGTAATGTAGAAGGAGGAAGACAGGTCTAGGAGGAGCGCAGAGTAATGTAGAAGAAGGACAGGTCTAGCAGGGGTGCAGAGAAATGTAGAAGGAGGAAGACAGATCTAGGGGCGCAGAGTAATCTAGAAGGACGGGTCTAGAGGGAGCGCAGAGTAATGTACAAGGAGGAGGACAGGTCTAGGGGGAGCGCAGAGTAATGTAGAAGGAGGAAGACAGGTCTAGGAGGAGCGCAGAGTAATGTACAAGGAGGAGGACAGGTCTAGGGGGAGCGCAGAGTAATCTAGAAGGAGGAAGACAGATCTAGAGAGAGCACAGAGTAATGTAGAAGAAGAGAATTTCTATGGGGAGCGCAGAGTAATGTAGAAGGAGAAGGACAGGTCTAAGGAAAGTGCAGAGTAATGTAGAAGGAGGACAGGTCTAGGAGAGCACAGAATAATGCAGAAGGAGGACAGGTCTAGGAGGAGTGCAGAGTAATGTAGGTGGAGGAGGGCAGGTCTAGAGAGAGCACAGAGTAATGTAGAAGAGTAGGTCTAGGGGGAGTGCAGAGTAATGTAGAAGAAGGACAGGTCTAAGGAGAGCACAGAGTAATGTAGAAGGACAGATCTAGGAGGAGTGCAGAGTAATGTAGAGGAAGGACAGATCCAGGGAGAGCACAGAGTAATGTAAAAGAGTAGGTCTAGGGGGAGTGCAGAGTAATGTAGAAGAAGGACAGGTCTAAGGAGAGCACAGAGTAATGTAGAAGGAGGACAGGTCTAGGAGGAGCGCAGAGTAATGTAGAAGGAGGAGAGGTCTAGGAGGAGCGCAGAGTAATGTAGAAGAAGGACAGGTCTAGGAGAGCACAGAGTAATGTAGAAGAAGGACAGGTCTAGGAGGAGCGCAGAGTAATGTAGAAGAAGGACAGGTCTAAGGAGAGCACAGAGTAATGTAGAAGGAGGACAGGTCTAGGGGGAGCGCAGAGTAATGTAGAAGAAGGACAGGTCTAAGGAGAGCACAGAGTAATGTAGAAGGACAGATCTAGGAGGAGCGCAGAGTAATGTAAGGGAAGGACAGATCTAGGGAGAGCACAGAGTAATGTAGAAGGAGGACAGGTCTAGGAGGAGCGCAGAGTAATGTAGAAGGAGGACAGGTCTAGGGGGAGCGCAGAGTAATGTAAAAGAAGAGTAGGTCTAGGAGGAACGCAGAGTAATGTAGAAGAAGGAAGACAGGTCTAGAGAGAGCACAGAGTAATGTAGAAGTAGCCCCAGTCTAGGGGAGTGCAGAGTAATGTAGAGGAAGGACAGGTCTAGGAGAGCACAGAATAATGCAGAAGGAGTACACGTCTAGGAGGAGTGCAGAGTAATGTAGATGGAGGAGGGCAGGTCTAGAGAGAGCACAGAGTAATGTAAAAGAGTAGGTCTAGGGGGAGTGCAGAGTAATGTAGAAGAAGGACAGGTCTAAGGAGAGCACAGAGTAATGTAGAAGGAGGACAGGTCTAGGAGGAGCGCAGAGTAATGTAGAAGGAGGAGAGGTCTAGGGGGAGCGCAGAGTAATGTAGAGGAAGGACACATCTAAGGAGAGCACAGAGTAATGTAGAAGGACAGATCTAGGAGGAGCGCAGAGTAATGTAAGGGAAGGACAGACCTAGAGAGAGCACAGAGTAATGTAGAAGGAGGACAGGTCTAGGAGGAGCGCAGAGTAATGTAGAAGGAGGACAGGTCTAGGGGGAGCGCAGAGTAATGTAAAAGAAGAGTAGGTCTAGGAGGAACGCAGAGTAATGTAGAAGGAGGAAGACAGGTCTAGAGAGAGCACAGAGTAATGTAGAAGTAGCCCCAGTCTAGGGGAGTGCAGAGTAATGTAGAGGAAGGACAGGTCTAGGAGAGCACAGAATAATGCAGAAGGAGGACAGGTCTAGGAGGAGTGCAGAGTAATGTAGATGGAGGAGGACAGGTCTAGAGAGAGCACAGAGTAATGTAAAAGAGTAGGTCTAGGGGGAGCGCAGAGTAATGTAGAAGAAGGACAGGTCTAAGGAGAGCACAGAGTAATGTAGAAGGACAGATCTAGGAGGAGCGCAGAGTAATGCAGAAGGAGGACAGGTCTAGGAGGAGCGCAGAGTAATGTAGAAGGAGGAAGACAGGTCTAGAGAGGGCACAGAGTAATGTAGAAGTAGCCCCAGTCTAGGGGAGTGCAGAGTAATGTAGAGGAAGGACAGGTCTAGGAGAGCACAGAATAATGCAGAAGGAGTACACGTCTAGGAGGAGCGCAGTGTAATGTAGAAGAAGGACAGGTCTAAGGAGAGCACAGAGTAATGTAGAAGGAGGACAGGTCTAGGAGGAGCGCAGAGTAATGTAGAAGGAGGACAGGTCTAGGGGGAGCGCAGAGTAATGTAGAAGAAGGACACATCTAAGGAGAGCACAGAGTAATGTAGAAGGAGGACAGGTCTAGGAGGAGCGCAGAGTAATGTAGAAGGAGGACAGGTCTAGGGGGAGCGCAGAGTAATGTAGAAGAAGGACACATCTAAGGAGAGCACAGAGTAATGTAGAAGGAGGACAGGTCTAGGGGGAGCGCAGAGTAATGTAGAAGAAGGACACATCTAAGGAGAGCACAGAGTAATGTAGAAGGACAGATCTAGGAGGAGTGCAGAGTAATGTAAGGGAAGGACAGATCTAGGGAGAGCACAAAGTAATGTAGAGGGAGGACAGGTCTAGGAGGAGCGCAGAGTAATGTAGAAGGAGGACAGGTCTAGGGGGAGCGCAGAGTAATGTAAAAGAAGAGTAGGTCTAGGAGGAACGCAGAGTAATGTAGAAGGAGGAAGACAGGTCTAGAGAGAGCACAGAGTAATGTAGAAGTAGCCCCAGTCTAGGGGAGTGCAGAGTAATGTAGAGGAAGGACAGGTCTAGGAGAGCACAGAATAATGCAGAAGGAGGACAGGTCTAGGAGGAGTGCAGAGTAATGTAGATGGAGGACGGCAGGTCTAGAGAGAGCACAGAGTAATGTAAAAGAGTAGGTCTAGGGGGAGCGCAGAGTAATGTAGAAGAAGGACAGGTCTAAGGAGAGCACAGAGTAATGTAGAAGGACAGATCTAGGAGGAGCGCAGAGTAATGTAGAAGAAGGACAGACCTAGGGGGGAGAACAGAGTAATATAGAAGGAGGAAAACAGGTCTATGGGGAGAACAGAGTAAGGTAGAAGGAGAACAGATCTAAGGGAAGTACAGAGTAATGTAGAAGGACAGGTCTAGGGGGAGAACAGAGTAAGGTAGAAGGAAGACAGATCTAAGGGAAGTACAGAGTAATGTAGAAGGACAGGTCTAGGGAGAGCACAGAGTAATATAGAAGAAGGACGGATCTGGGGGGAGAACAGAGTAATATAGAAGGTGGAAGACAGGTCTATGGGGAGAACAGAGTAAGGTAGAAGGAAGACAATTCTAGGGCGAGCGCAGAGTAATGCAGAAGAAGGACAGGTCTAGGGAGAGTAAAAAGTAATGTACAAGGAGGAGGACAGGTCTAGGGGAAGTACAGAGTAATGTAGAAGGAGGACTGGTCTAGGGGGAGCGCAGAGTAATCTAGAAGAAGGAGGATACAGTAATGTACAAGGAGGAAGACAGATCTAGGGGGAGCGCAGATTATGTAGATGGAGGAGGACAGAGTGATGTAGAAGAAGGGCAGGTCTAGGGGGAACGAAAAGTAATGTACAAGGAGGAGGACAGGTCTAGGGGGAGCGCAGAGTAATGTAGAAGGAGAAGTACTGAGTAACTAGTAGGTCCAGGAGGATGTCTATGCTCCAAATCACAGCTCACTCCCTGTGCGTTTGACTCATTCCTGTCCCACCTTATCCATAACCTTATCATCGTGTTCATCCCTAACCCACCTGTTTACCTTGTCGCTGACCTATGGGTTAGGGCCGGGATGAACACATATTGGGGATAAGGTGGGGTGGGATTGGGTTGAGGGCACAGGTAGTGAGGTGGACAGTAGGATGGAGGGCTTGTCCTCGGTAAAGATGGGGAAGCAAGTGAAAAGGGTGAAGATGGAATAGTGGGTGAGAAGGCTGCAGGGACTGAAGGCTGAAGCTGTCTCTGATGTCCTCGGCAGAGATGAGAGATATGGGGGAAGGCGTCAGGGGACGGAAAAGGGAGTTAAAAGTGTTAAGTATCTGCCTGGGGTTGTGGAGATGGAGGATATGAGAGCGCTGAAGTACTGCTGCTTGGCAGAAGTGACTGCAGGCTTGAAGTTTGCTGTATGCTGTACCACAAGGACCTCATGCGCCCAACCGCAGGGTCTGAGCTGAGGACCGAGACACATCCAACACCTGTCCTGCATGTGGCGTCATAAACTGCTCTATTTCTGTAATGCAAGCTTCATGCTTTTGCACGGTTCCCTGTAGGTTCATGGATTCTGCTCTTCTGGATGTGATTCTTCATCACATGGTCCTTACAAGCCAACGAGATGACGGCAGTCATGGCAGCCGCCCCTTGGATTTCAGATGAAATAACGTTAGTGTCAATATTTCAGCTGGGCACATTAAAGCCAACGTTCGCGCTTCTTTCTAAGAGGTGTAAGTGATATTATTGTAGCAGCTAATCCATACAGAAACAAACGCGGCTGATCGATCTGCAGCAGTTAAAGTGCGAGGTGAGGGCGGCGGGCGCCATCTCATTACTGGGATGAAGTGAGGAGGAGGAGGCCACCCCATCGTTCAGATTAATGGAGCCCTGGCGGCCAATCTGGATCGATCAACATTTGTCAGACAGAATTGGGGAGTCCCCCAGCAGCGCTCGGCGCGGGCGTCCTCCGGGGACGGGTGGAGAGAGCAGCAGGAAAAGTCGGAGGGAAAGGCTGAAGAGAAGACAGAGGGCGAATTAAAGACCTACGGATGCGATTTCTACAGCGAGACATCTAAAATGCTGAGAAGCAAACACTGGAACAGATTCTGCTAATGCTGAAAAGACTACCGTACACAAGAGGACGCATCGGCGGAGCGCCACGGCACAGTGTCATGTCTGTTACACCATATTCCGTAAGATGGTACGACTGACCGAAGGGAACTCGCCAGCACAAAGTCCAACGTTCTGCATAATATCTCAGTTCTGCATGATGAGTGACCCCTTCATTAGAGCCATCTAGTGCTGTTGCACCTCTTTTGGTCTTCAGAACTGCAGCAATTCATCATGGCGCTCGTCCACAGACATCAGAGGACCCCGGGTGCAACAAGACAACCTTCCCCGCACCATTACTGCACCTCCAGCCGCCTGACAGGAAGGGGTCAGCGATTCATGCTGCTTGCACCAAATTCTGCCCTCCCATCAGCACATAAATCTGGCTCCATCTGACCAGGAGATGTTTTCCCGCTGCTCAGTGATACAAGTTTTGCGCTTTTTTGCCCGCTGGAGTCTTCCTGTTTCTCTTAGACACAATGGCGCTGGAACTGGTCGCCCGCTGTTATACCGTCCGTGCGGAGGAACGGCGAGTTGTGCCTGCGGACACGTTAGTTGGAGCTCCAGCGTTGTAGTCAGCTGACTATGCAGCCTGTTGGTCAGAACGATTCCTGACATCCTCCTCTGACCCCTTTCACTGATGAGTGGTTTCCGTCCGCAGGATCCTCTTCCGCTGGATGTTTTCCTCGATCGCGCCATTCTCGGTATACACACCGTTACACGAGAGAACCTCACGCGGTTGGCAGTGAGGCCCCGGCTAGTCTAGCACCTTTGACCGGCCTCGTTGGAAGTCGCTCCGATCGCTGGATTTTCCCATCTAATGTGGATTCACACTGAAACTGATCCACAGAAAACTTGTCACGTGACTTTATGCCGCACTCCGGGGTCACGGGGAAATTACCATACAGGAGGCGCCAATCGTGAGAGGGCCAGGGGGATTCCTCAAAAAGGGTCCATGGGCTCTAATAAAAGCAGAGTGAACTCTAATGAAGGGGCCATTCATTGTACCCATGCATACATGTGCAGAATGCATTCAAGCCTGAGAGAGCTGTACTTCACATACATCATGCCTGAAGGTGGCGCTAATTTGAGTCATTGTGATTGAAAATCTAAAGAGACTTATTTCAAATTGTCCGTTATGCGAGGAGAAGGGGAACCATAAGGTGTAGATCATGTAATGGCGCTGGATGACTGATGCAGAGGCGCCGGCAGCTACAGTACCTGGAACATCTCAAACGTTCATTCCGAGTAGATTAGAAAAGTTCTGCAAGTTTCTAAGATACTTTGGATTAAGTCTCTGAGGACTGACAGGACAAGCGCCCGCGGTAATCTGAAGTGCACCAGAGACTGAAACCTAATGAAGACAATTTCTGGTGTAAATCACAGGAAATCTGTTGAGATGCAGAGGCCCCGCCCCTTCTATTAAGCCCCTCCCATTTAAAAAATGCTGTGCGCGCATCATAGGTTAAAAAAAGGCATGAATTGTTATGCAATAGGGTGTCTGTAAGGTAACAGAAGACCCATCCTTCCCTGGCGTTAGCGTTAAAGACGCTGCTGGACTCCTCTCCCTGGTGGTTCATACATGTACTGCATGCAGGTCAAACACCGGGGGAGAAGTCCAGAGTACTTTGCGACTGGAAGGGCCCCTCGGTTAGGTGAATGTGCTGGTTGATCTGGTTCCTGGCCGGCTGGAACTGCTCTGTGCAAGTCATTACAGATTACTGGGTGCATCCTGCAGGTTTACAGCCCAGTGAATTGTACCTCCAAAGTGAACCACACAGGTGGCGACACCCCGATCCCCGGCCCCCGGCCCCCCAGCATCTAAAGCCATGACGATAAATACGAAGTACTGGTTAATATTCTGCCTAAAATACGGAAGCTGGCAGCCCGCGGTCCTCATTCCCTAAGCCTTATCCCTGTGCGGGGCACAATTCATGGTCAGTCTGTGAGTGCTGTGGTTCTATACCGGCCCTCGTATCCCCGAAGCTCACGGCTGCACCACTGAGATAGTCGGGCCGACAATCTTTCTAATGGCTGCAGGAGCGCTGATGTCGTCAGCGCTAAGGTCATCAGCGCTAAGGTGGTCAGCGCTAAGGTCGTCACAGCTAAGGCCGTCACAGCTAAGGTCGTCAGCGCTAAGGCCGTCACAGCTGAGGTCGTCAACGCTAAGGTCGTCCACGCTAAGGTCGTCAACGCCACGGTCTTCAACGCTAAGGTTGTCACAGCTAAGGTCGTCCACGCTAAGGTCGTCACTGCTAAGGTCTTCAACGCTAAGGTCATCACAGCTAAGGTCGTCAGCGCTAAGGTCGTCAGCGCTAAGGTCGTCAGCGTTAAGGTCATCAGCGCTAAGGTCGTCAGCGCTAAGGTCGTCAGCGCTAAGGTAGTCAGCGCTAAGGCCGTCACAGCTAAGGCCGTCAGCGCTAAGGTCGTCAGCGCTAAGGTCGTCAGCGCTGAGGTCGTCAGCGCTAAGGCCGTCACAGCTGAGGTCGTCACAGCTGAGGTCGTCACAGCTGAGGTCATCACAGCTGAGGTCGTCAACGCTAAGGTCGTCAACGCTAAGGTCTTCAACGCTAAGGTTGTCACAGCTAAGGTCATCAACGCTAAGGCAGCCAGCACTAAGGCCGCCAGCACTAAGGTCGTCACTGCTAAGGTCTTCAACGCTAAGGTCGTCACAGCTAAGGTCGTCAGCGCTAAGGTCGTCAGCGCTAAGGTCATCAGCGCTAAGGTCATCAGCGCTAAGGTCGCCAGCACTAAGGTCGTCACTGCTTAGATCATCAACACTAAGGTCGTCCACGCTAAGGTAGTCAGCGCTAAGGTCGTCAACGCTAAGGTCATCACCAATAAGGTCGTCAGCACTAAGGCCATCAGCACTAAGGTCGTCACTGCTATGGTCGTCAACGCTAAGGTCGTCAGCGCTATGGCCGTCAGCACTAAGCTTTTCGGCACTAAGGTTGTCAACCGTAGGTTGTCAACACTAAGATCATCAATGCTAAGGTCGTTACCGCTAAGGTCGTCAGCACTAAGGCCATTACCGATAAGGCTGTCAGCGCTAAGGCCATCACCACTAAGGCCATCACCGCTAAGGCCGTCAGCACTAAGGCCATCACTGCTAAGGCCGTCAGTGCCTTATAAGGCCATCACCACTAAGGCCATCAGCACTAAGGCCATCAGCACTAAGGCCATCAGCGCTAAGGCCATCAGCGCTAAGGCCGCCACCGCTAAGGTCGTCACCGCCAAAGTCGTCAGCGCTAAGGTCGTCAGCGCTAAAGTTGTCACAGCTAAGGTCGTGAATGCTAAGGTCGTCACCGCTAAAGTCGTCAGCGCTAAGGTCGTCACTGCTAAAGTCGTCAGCGCTAAGGTCGTCACAGCTAAGGTCATCACAGCTAAGGTCGTCACAGCTAAGGTCGTCACAGCTAAGGTCGTCACAGCTAAGGTCGTCAGCGCTAAGGTCGTCAATGCTAAGGTCGTCAACGCTAAGGTCATCAGCGCTAAGGTAGTCAGCGCTAAGGTCGTCAACGCTAAGGTCATCACCAATAAGGTCGTCAGCATTAAAGCCGCCAGCACTAAGGCCACCAGCACTAAGGTCGTCAGCGCTAAGGTCGTCAGCGTTAAGGTCATCAGCGCTAAGGTCATCAGCGCTAAGGTCGTCAGCGCTAAGGTAGTCAGCGCTAAGGCCGTCACAGCTAAGGTCATCAGCGCTAAGGTCGTCAGCGCTAAGGTCGTCAGCGCTAAGGTCGTCAGCGCTGAGGTCGTCAGCGCTAAGGCCGTCACAGCTGAGGTCGTCACAGCTGAGGTCGTCACAGCTGAGGTCGTCAACGCTAAGGTCGTCAACGCTAAGGTCTTCAACGCTAAGTTTGTCACAGCTAAGGTCATCAACGCTAAGGCAGCCAGCACTAAGGCCGTCACTGCTAAGGTCTTCAACGCTAAGGTCATCACAGCTAAGGTCGTCAACACTAAGGTCGTCAGCGCTAAGGTCGTCAGCGCTAAGGTCATCAGCGCTAAGGTCATCAGCGCTAAGGTCGTCAGCACTAAGGTCGTCACTGCTTAGATCATCAACACTAAGGTCGTCCGCACTAAGGTAGTCAGCGCTAAGGTCGTCAACGCTAAGGTCATCACCAATAAGGTCGTCAGCACTAAGGCCATCAGCACTAAGGTCGTCACTGCTAAGGTCGTCAGCGCTAAGGTCGTCAGCGCTATGGCCGTCAGCACTAAGCTTTTCGGCACTAAGGTTGTCAACGCTAAGGTCGTCAGCACTAAGATCATCAATGCTAAGGTTATTACCGCTAAGGTCGTCAGCACTAAGGCCATCACCACTAAGGCCGTCAGCGCTAAAGTTGTCAGCACTAAGGTCATCAGTGCTAAGGTCGTCACTGCTAAGGCTGTCAGCGCTAAGGTCGTCAGCGCTAAGGCCGTCAGCACTAAGGTCGTCAACGTTAAAGCCAACAGCGCTAAGCTCGCCACCGCTAAGGTCGTCACCGCTACAGTTGTCAGCGCTAAGGTCGTCAACGCTAAGGTCTTCAACGCTAAGGTTGTCACAGCTAAGGTCGTCAGCGTTAAGGCTGTCAGCGCTAAGGTCGTCAGCGCTAAGGTCGTCAGCGCTAAGGCCGTCAGCGCTAAGGCCATCAGCACTAAGGCCGTCAGCACTAAGGCAGTCAGCGCTAAGGCAGTCAGCGCTTAGGCCGTCAGCACTCATGCAGAGCATTTACACAGAAAGACTTGCCGCTGGCGGGCGGGCATCTCGCTCAGTGTTTCACCTCCTATGGGTGGGAAGCCAGAGATGCAACAAGGTTTTTAAGCTGACTGACTGAAAAACAACCGCGAACGACAAGTGAGCAATTTTTTTGCATTCACACTGAAGGATTATCCCTCAAATCCGTTCGTTTTAATGAATTTTAGGCGATAATCGTTACGTGTAAATTGGCTTTTTCGTGTTGTCAGAGCGCGCTCTTGTTCATGCAGACCTCTATCTGGTCGGGCTGCAGATGCTGATGTTGCAGTAGTGCAGCCTCCGGTTTTGGGTGAAAGCCATTTCTCAGCATGTTAATTCATCGCTACCACAAAAATGGACTTTCCCATAATTATTTATAAGGGAGTCCATCCAACTTTCCCAAACTCCAGAAAAGTAAATTGGCGCAGGTACACGCAGCGCTTCATCACTACTAGGCAAGTTGTGTCATGGATGTGGGAGCCCTTATTAAAGGGGTTATCCTGCACTAAAATACTGGTGACCTTTCTGCAGCATAGCTCATCAATCTCAGCCTGGGAGGGTCTGCTGATCGTGACCCCACTGATGGAAGAGTCTCTGGGCAGCGATGTCATTCATCATGTAGTCTCTATGCAGCTCAGTCCTATTTAAGTGAATGGGAGTGAAGTGTTATACCAGGTACCGCCACTGGAAAATGTATGGCGCTGTGCCTGTGTGTAATGTAGAGACCACAATGCTCACTTTAGCTCTTTCAAACACCCGATGAGTGGGGGTCTCAATTGATGGACCCCAGCAATATGATGTTGACGACCTATTCTGAGGATAGGTCATTAATACTGAAGTCCTGGAAGCCCCCTTTAACTGAAGCTGACCATATACATCCTTCCTCCACTAGCTCTCTCCTGGCCCCTCTGCCTTGTATTCTGGACGGACGGGGGGCATAAGAAGCGGACAGAAGCCTCTGACAGCCGCTCGCCATCATGATGAAAACCAACAGCCTATTCCTTCCATCCACTGACATCGGAAGCCCCCCTAGCAGTGATGTATGTGGAAGAGATGGCCCCCAATAAGGTGTTCAGTTTTGCCATCCAGGAGGGTCCGGGGCCCCTTATAATGATCCTCCACCTCCCTGCTTGGTAGCGCTGCGGCTCCTCTGCCTCTATGGCGCGTGCGCCCTTCATGGTCGGCTGCGTCTGTGGGCAATGTTGGCCACTATACATCTAGCGTGCGCGGCTGGAGGAATGGCGGCACAGACTCAAGGCGCCGTTCGCGGGTTGATCATTTTTGCCTTTTGCGGGTGAATGTTCCAGAATGTCCATCTGCTGTTATTCCGCAGCCAATGGATTGGCCATCTAGAATGGAGGCTTTTGCGAACATATGAAAGATTGTAACCCCTTCCCGTAAGGCAATGCATGATGGGTATGGGGCAATGGGGCAGCACACTGACCAGCGCCCTACGAGTGCCGGCCGCGGAGGTTAAGGAACGCTACAAGGTTTTGTTTCTAATTAAGCTGTAATCAGGGGGGGTTTGCACCAAATCACTTGTCCACACTCTGCAGAACCGCCTGCCGGAGCTTCTCCCGGAGTCATTAGACATGCATGAGGGCCGCCGGATGAATAGAATCGCATTTAAATGGATTTTCTGAGAGAAGGGAGTGGGGAGGAGGAGGAGGAGGAGGAGGAGGAGGGGGGAGGGGAGCAGAACCCCAGCGGCACCCACAGGGTTAACTCTCAGCCTCATGAAGTGGTAATGAAGCAAACGGAGGAGGATGATAGGAAGTGTTGTTAGTGAGAAGAGGGGGAGATGAAGAACAAATCTGTTAACCCATTCAGCGCCCTCCTGCCAGGGTGGCATCACTGCCAGATGAAGAAATTAATTAGTCTTCCCCAAAAAAAAGAGAATGAGGGCTGATAGCAGAAAGCGACAGCGGGGAGGGCGAGGTATTAGAGGGGGCGGCTGGTAATCCCATCAACCCGCTACTATCTGATCCCAACAATTAGGATTTCTGGTGCGCCGAGAAAAAAGAGCGATGAGGATAAAATTAGCAGATTTGGTAGATGATTAGGAAGGATGGGAGGTGGAGTAGTCCGCAGAATTAATAGATAATGGGGGGGAATCCGGGGGAACGCCGAAGCACGAGCCGTCAGGTGGGACGACCGCAGAGACCGCCAGCTGCTCCTTGCTTTGTCTGCGGCAGCGATTATTGGCAGCCGGCAGTGAAAGAGTTAATGAGTTTATAGACATATTTACATCCTCTGCAAAATGAGCAGCGAGAGAAGCCGCGCCAATCATGGATGAGCGCGAGCCGGAGGGATGGGGGAGACGCCTGAAGAGTACAGAGGTGTGACCTCTGCCCTTACATAGGACTGCAGCCCCTACATCCATGCGCTGACGGATACATGTACCGTGGTCAGCAGCACCACGGGGGCCGTCCAGGGAGACCCCCAAATTAGGGCGAAGCTGTATTCTCACGGACGAGTGCCATATCAGTGCAAGAAACGCGCCGTTCTAACGACGAGCGCGACGCCTTCTGCGCGAAACACCAATCGCTGCTTGTGGAGCATCTTGTTTTAATAGTAAAAATAGAAAATCCCGTTTCCAAGCGAGAAATAACGGCGAATCGCCCCAAAACACGACCGTGTAGGTGCAGCGCCGGCGATAGAGAACAACCGCCGATGTAAGATAAAGGGATGTTATTACACGGGAGTTCCGTATGTCTCGCAATGTGTGGCTGCGGTGGGGGACATATAGGTGCGGACCGTGGACATGCAGCTGCAGACCGGGGGACATTTGGCTGCGGGCAGGAGACATGTAGCTACAGGTGGGGGACATATAAGTGCAGATGAAGGACGTGTAGCTGCAGCCTGGGGACATATCGGTGCAGATGGGGGACATGTAGCTGCGGACGGGGGACATATAGGTGCAGACGGGGGCTGTGTAGCTGCGGACGGGGGACACATAGGTGTAGATAGGGGACATTTAGCTGCGGACGGGGGACATATAGGTGCAGATGGGGGCTGTGTAGCTGCAGACGGGGACGTGTAGCTGCGGACAGGGGACATATAGGTGCATTCAAGAGACATAGGTGCAGATGGGGGACATGTAGCTGCGGACGGGGGACATATAGGTGCAGATGGGGGCTGTGTAGCTGCAGACGGGGGACGTGTAGCTGCGGACAGCGGATATATAGGTGCATTCAAGAGACATAGGTGCAGATGGGGGACATGTAGCTGCAGGCGGGGGACATATAGGTGCAGATGGGGGCTGTGTAGCTGCGGACGGGGGACATATAGGTGCAGATGGGGGCTGTGTAGCTGCGGACGGGGGACATATAGGGGACATTTAGCTGCGGACAGGGGACATATAGGTGCAGATGGGGGCTGTGTAGCTACAGACGGGGGACGTGTAGCTGCGGACAGGGGACATATAGGTGCATTCAAGAGACATAGGTGCAGATGGGGGACATGTAGCTGCGGACGGGGGACATATAGGTGCAGATGGGGGCTGTGTAGCTGCGGACGGGGGACATTTAGGTGCAGACATGGGACATATAGGTGCAGATGGGGGACATGTAGCTGCGGGCAGGGGACAGATAACAACGTCACATGTAGCCGCTCCGTTGGTGCCTTGTCTCCAGGAAGCTTCCCTTGTTGTGCGGCTGGAGTTGCGCTCAGCGCTATCATACATACATGTGAATCCCGTATCTGCGAGCCTCCTGATCCGCTCTTATCTCTCCCCCTCCCCCCCTCGTTCGCGCAGCGTGGAAGCTCGTTAGTGATTCCCAGCAGTCTGTCCGGGGGGCATAATTATTATTACTGTTAAGAAGCAGAGCATGCTGGGAGAAATAAGGGTCCTTCCCAAAGCTGCAAACCTGGAGAGAAAACAAGGCCGAAAAAACGGAAAGGCGACATTAAAGGTCTTTTACACGGTTTGTGGTCGGACAGGAAGAGCGTTCGCCCATCAGACCATCTGAAGCTGCAGCCAATCAGACAACAGAAAAGCAAACGCTCGCTCAGCAACCGGTCGCTGAAGGCCTCATTCACACGAGCATGAGGGATAAAAATAACAATAGCGAAGAATAGCCGCGCTCTAATTCCGAACTTAATTAGCTTTTTTGTGTCCATTCATGCGAATTGCATGAAAAAAATGCTGCGACGCGGAAAAGTGTCGCTCAGAAGAAATCCTTCTATTAGTTAAAATAGAGCCAGAGCGCCGGACGCAGCGAAACTCCTCCCCTTTTCTGTTCAGCTCCCATAGTCCAGTGATAGGACATTACTTATCTTTTGACGCTGCGAGGAAAGTCGACTGAAAACGATTGCTGATTTGACAATTTTTGCACATGGGAGCGATTTTTGGGCGACGTTTTATGATAAAACGCTGTTGTGAATGAGGCCTCCGCGTTCACTGCTGGCCGTAATGCGTCTTCTCGTGAAAATAGCGAATCCCCAGCATTTTCGCACAAAAAAACGCATTAAGTTCTGCAGCTGATCTCACTGCTGAATACAGAGCGCTCGCTGCAGCGCACACCGCTATCCGCTGCTGAGCGCTGCCATCCTTCCCCCGGTGACAGGCAGCTCACATCACATGACCAGCGGCGGCGCTCCATATTAAGAGCTTTATTTGTAGCCTGAAATCAGCTGCTCTTCTGCAATCCGAGTCCAAATCTGCTCCAATCATGCGGATTTTGATGCAGGAATGCTGCGGCTTTTGTCATTTGCGCTCTGTGTAATGTTTCCTAAGTATTCGTGCCGTTGGCCTATAACGGGCTTCGTCAGACTCCATCATTTGTCAGCGAGGCGCAAAGGCGGATTCCATCACAGCGACAAATGATGGAGGCTGACGGAGCCCCTTATAGGTCAGTGGGCAGCCGGCGTCCTTCATGTCCGCCATAGTATTGATTCGCAGTGTGAGTTCCGCTCTTTTGATCCTGCGATGAAACTGAAATACAAATTCCCCAGGATCCGCTGCCGGTCGAAGTGCAACGTCCGCCGGAAGAAGAAGCGACGCATTAGAGGCGGGCGTCTTAAATCTGGAGCTTTTCTGCTGGTCTGTTCTCCTACACCCGGGACAGACTCACTCAGACTCGTCATTTACAGCGTCAGCCGCGTCGCCCCGTCCAACAAGTTACACCCCGTTAGTTAGAAACGTGGCAGAAAAAGGGCAACAAGTTACAATACAGGTCAGTAATTACCGGAAATGGAGAAAGGGGGCGCTAATACTTATCAGAAACCCCCCCTGGCCCTCTTCTGTCTCTAGTATTACATGTAGCCTACTGATGTGAATGACGCAAAGCTGCAACACACAAAACAAGACACAATATAACACAAGAAAGAACACAATATGACAAGACAAGATACAACACAGGATAGAAGATGAGGTACAAGACACAATATAACACAACACAAGATACAAGACACGACACAAGTGGGACCTTTGTTCTGATCTCACAAGGGGCCACATGACATTGTCGGCTCTGCTACTCCGTATTGCTGCGCTCATAACACAGGGCGGCCCTCAATTCTCCTCTAGCATCTAGATTTGGGTGTAAGGCCTTCTGTCCATGGGAAAAATATGGCCTGCGCAAATTTCTGCTGCAGATTTCCGCAGCGGATGCACTTTTAATTGTCTTTTTTTGCATGCAGACTTGAGATAGAGGACAAGTGGGCCCGTCCGCCCGTCCGCGTTACTATAACATCTGCAGCTATTTTATTAACTGCGGGTGGTCAATGATATCCTATGGGCAATTTTATATGCGGATCACGGAGACCCGCGGATTTAATAAAGCTATTTTTCCCGTGGACATTGGGCCTCCAGCGTTGAGTCTACGTGTCGTCTTCTCTCCGTTATTTTGTGGTCTTTGTAGCAGTTTGGGCTTTATTGCCATGTGTCGGCGACAGTCCACATGCGACAGATTGCAGGTAGAATACAAACACATGGCTTCATGCGGACGAGAGCGAGTACATAACCGGCGAAGGCAACAATGAGCCACACAGCAGCGCAAAAGAGGTGCAAACTTATGTGCAGGATGCCAGGGAGCATGAGCAGCAGAGACAACAGAGTGCCTTCACCCCCACAGACAGCGTACCAAACCAGCACCATAGACAGCGCACCATCCCAGCACCACGGACAGCGTACCAAACCAGTACCACAGACGGCACATCATTCCAGCACCACAGACTGCACATCATTCCAGCACCACAGACTGCACATCATTCCAGCACCACAGACTGCACATCATTCCAGCACCACGGACAGCACACCATACCAGCCCCATAGACGGCACATCATTCCAGCACCACGGGCAGCGTACCAAACCAGCACCACAGACGGCACATCATTCCAGCACCACAGACTGCACATCATTCCAGCACCACAGACTGCACATCATTCCAGCACCACGGACAGCACACCATACCAGCCCCATAGACGGCACATCATTCCAGCACCACGGGCAGCGTACCAAACCAGCACCACAGACTGCACATCATTCCAGCACCACGGACAGCACACCATACCAGCCCCATAGGCAGCGTACCAAACCAGCACCACGGACAGCACACCATACCAGCACCACGGACAGCGAACCAAACCAGCACCACGGACAGCGTACCAAACCAGCACCATAGACAGCGCACCATTCCAGCACCCCGGACAGCGTACCAAACCAGCACCACGGACAGCACACCATACCAGCCCCATAGACAGCGCACCATTCCAGCACCATAGACAGCGCACCATTCCAGCACCACGGACAGCACACCATCCCAGCACCATAGACGGCACATCATTCCAGCACCACGGGCAGCGTACCAAACCAGCACCACAGACGGCACATCATTCCAGCACCACGGACAGCACACCATCCCAACACCATAGACAGCGTACCAAACCAGCACCACGGACAGCACACCATACCAGCCCCATAGGCAGCGAACCAAACCAGCACCACGGACAGCGAACCAAACCAGCACCACGGACAGCGAACCAAACCAGCACCACGGACAGCACACCATACCAGCCCCATAGGCAGCGAACCAAACCAGCACCACGGACAGCGAACCAAACCAGCACCACGGACAGCGAACCAAACCAGCCCCATAGGCAGCGAACCAAACCAGCACCACGGACAGCGAACCAAACCAGCCACATAGACTACATAAGGTTCCAGCACCGCGGACAGCGCACCATCCCAACAGCATAGACAGCACAGAAGGAAGAGTTTAGATGGGCATAAAAGTGTGCGGTAGCCACACATCGTCCGACAGCTTTCTGCACTCCACCAACCTCACAAGTTTGTATGGTACAAATGATGCACTTTGACTACAACACACTAATCACCCCAGGGAGGGAGAGGAGGTGAGCTGTGACTATTGTGACTGGTGGGTCCTGTGTTATCTGTATATAGGTGTCATCTCTCAGTGTAATCCTGTCTATAGAGGGAGGGGAGGAGGTGAGCTGTGACTATTGTGAATGGTGCCTCCTGTGTTAACTATATATAGGTGTCTCCTCTCAGTGTAACCCTGTCTCTACAGGGAGGGGAGGAGGTGAGCTGTGATTATTGTGAATGGTGGCTCCTGTGTTATCTATATATAAGTTTCTCCTCTCAGTGTATTCCTGTCTGTACAGGGAGGGGAGGAGGTGAGCTGTGACTATTGTGAATGGTGGATCCTGTGTTGTCTATATATAGATGTCTCCTCTCAGTGTAATCCTGCCAGTACAGGGAGGGGGAGCAGGTGACCTGTGACTATTGTGAATGGTGGGTCCTGTGCTATCTATATATAGGTGTCTCCTCTCAATGTAATCCTGTCTGTACTGGGAGGGGGAGGAGGTGAGCTGTGACTATTGTGAATTGTGGATCCTGTATTCTCTACATATAGGTGTCATCTCTCAGTGTAATCCTGTCTGTACAGGGAGGGGAGGAGGTGAGCTGTGACTATTGTGAATGGTGCCTCCTGTGTTCCCGATATATAGGTGTCTCCTCTCAGTGTAATCCTGTCTGTACAGGGAGGGGAGGAGGTGAGCTGTGACTATTGTGAATGGTGGCTCCTGTGTTATCTATATATGTGTCTCCTCTCAGTGTAATCCTGTCTGCACAGGGAGGGGAGGAGGTGAGCTGTGACTATTGTGAATGGTGGATTATGTGTTGTCCATATATAGATGTCTCCTCTCAGTGTAATCCTGCCTGTACAGGGAGGGGAGGAGGTGAGCTGTGACTATTGTGAATGGTGGATTATGTGTTGTCTATATATAGATGTCTCGTCTCAGTGTAATCCTGCCAGTACAGGGAGGGGGAGGAGGTGAGCTGTGACTATTGTGAATGGTGGATCCTGTGTTATCTATATATAGGTGTCTCCTCTCAGTGTAATCCTGCCTGTACAGGAAGGGGGAGGAGGTGAGCTGTGACTATTGTGAATGGTGGGTCCTGTGCTATCTATATATAGGTGTCTCCTCTCAGTGTAATCCTGTCTGTACTGGGAGGGGAGGAGGTGAGCTGTGACTATTGTGAATGGTGGGTCCTGTGTTATCTATGTATAGGTGTTTCCTCAGTGTAATCCTGTCTGTGCAGGGAGGTGAGGAGGTGAGCTGTGACTATTGTGAATGGCGGGTCCTGTGCTATCTATATATAGGTGTCACCTCTCAGTATAATCCTGCCTGTACAGGGAGGGGGAGGAGGTGAGCTGTGACTATTGTAAATGATGGATCCTGTGTTATCTATGTATAGGTGTCTCCTCAGTGTAATCCTGTCTGCACAGGGAGGGGAGGAGGTGAGCTTTGACTATTGTGAATGGTGGCTCCTGTGCTATCTATATATAGGTGTCACCTCTCAGTATAATCCTGCCTGTACAGGGAGGGGGAGGAGGTGAGCTGTGACTATTGTAAATGATGGATCCTGTGTTATCTATGTATAGGTGTCTCCTCAGTGTAATCCTGTCTGCACAGGGAGGGGAGGAGGGGAGCTGTGACTATTGTGAATGGTGGCTCCTGTGCTATCTATATATAGGTGTCACCTCTCAGTATAATCCTGCCTGTACAGGGAGGGGGAGGAGGTGAGCTGTGACTATTGTAAATGATGGATCCTGTGTTATCTATGTATAGGTGTCTCCTCAGTGTAATCCTGTCTGCACAGGGAGGGGAGGAGGTGAGCTGTGACTATTGTGAATGGTGGCTCCTGTGCTATCTATATATAGATGTCACCTCTCAGTATAATCCTGCCTGTACAGGGAGGGGGAGGAGGTGAGCTGTGACTATTGTGAATGATGGATCCTGTGTTATCTATGTATAAGTGTCTCCTCAGTGTAATCCTGTCTGCACAGGGAGGGGAGGAGGTGAGCTGTGACACAACACTATTATAAGGCTTAGTGGTCCATGTAAGAATTGCAGGATTTCAAGATTTTATGACCTTTTTTAAATTGAAAAGAAGACAAAATCATGAAAAATTCCTGAAACAAAATCTGCTTAACAGAAAAACGTAATTTCAATAGTTGCTGATTGTCTGATGTCCCTATAAAAGCCTATTCAGCAGTTGGTCAGGTCTGTATGATCATGTAGTTACCCTGCTGCTGTGTCAGTCTTCACTGTTGGTCTGGCATTCAGTTCACGCTACAGTACAGGAGTGTGATTATTGTCGGCGACCGCCACATCATTGCATTGGCCTCTTGGAACTGCTTTTTACTGTCACATGGGCATAAAATGAGACCTCAGAAGCGATTGGCCGTCTCTCGCGCCGCGCACACACTACTCTTTATTGATCTCAGTTTCTATGTAATTAGTGTTCCTAAATGATCACCTTCTGTGCGGAATCCCCACAAATCAATGTGCGCCACAAATAACCTGCGCGCCATAAACACTTACAGAGCTATTACCCCGAGAGTCTATCGGCCGCCATCATCAATATCGATGACCCTGAAGGGAAGTGATGGATCCCAGTCTGCACTCTTCTGCACGTCTGCTGGTCAGTAAGGAGAATTTAACCCTTCTTTAGCAGGGCAGGAGATCAGGATGAGATGAAGCTGCTTTGACGCAACGCTCTGCAGAAGCTTAGTTCTACTCTTCACTGTGCCAACAGCTGGTACATTATGAGACAGTAGGTGCAGTCCGCGACCTTCAGCCCCCGGGTGATGCCAGCCTTCCGCAGCTAAGATGGGAGTTGTAGTCTCTGAAGAGCCCCGGACTGCAGACGAGTGCGGAAATATCTGTAGTTGGGTTAGTAAGGGTGGAACAGCAGAGCCAAGTCATAAAGAAGATACATATATGTCCATCATTATCATTCCACAAATCTCATTAGGGACACCGACTGCTCACCAAAAAAATTCAATAGAGCATCATAACATGCTAGAAAATCCTTGACATGCGCAATACACATCACAACCACTGGGTGGCAGAGCAGCCAAATCCAGTATAGACTTCTCCTGACAGAGTATCCACAAATCTGTTTTCTTCAGGCCTGTCATCTTGCATCATTGATTTCTAGATCCGTCAAGCCAAGAGGAACGGTAAGGAGGATATGCCTGTTATAGGGTGACGCTGCCTACATTGGTGCACTGACATCATCCACAAGGCTACAAGATCTACATCTCAGTCATTGGATAATCTTAGTTGGAAGTAGAAGGTGACTGCTTGTCATGTTCTGAACATTTACATAGTGTACCTTTAGTAGGAGCTCAGCTTCTGTGTGGCGGCGCACTAATCCCTGGGAATGACTATTGGAAAGTTGGCTTTAGTGACCGGCTACATGATGAAGTTCCTCATTTACCCAATTGTTTGACCAGCCTTGTTCCATATGGACGCCATGTTGTGCCGCTCGCACTCTTTGTTTAATGAGTGTTAAAGGGTTTCCCTCTAGGGCTTTTATGTGAGACTAATGAAGAGTCCAAAGGTTGAGCCGAATTGAGAGAACATGATAGATGAGCCCCATTATTAGATCAATACACGAGCTCATATCCATACACCTTCCAGCTGCAGCTCACACATGAAAAGCTGAAGTACAAATGGCGCACAATGCAAGGAATGTTCATCATCAACACCAGCGATATATCTGGGGAGAACGAAGTGACCGCCGCGTCTTCAATCTAACTAAAAAGGTAAATGAATGAGATTGATATGAGCGGATTTCCAAGGAGAGCTTAAATCACTCGCTCAACTCTCCTCCTCCCTTAGACAAGATGGAATCCAATTAACGGACGCTGTGTGTAAGCCTGGCCAGCAAAATAATTAAAGCAGACAATGGATTTATGAAATGGGACCCGAGACTCCGGTCACTGGGATAATAATTTGGTTATGAGCAGCAGGCGCAGAATAGCAGAAGTAGAATCAGGGACGGCAAAGGTTAAGGAACTAGATAGGACAGATACATTGTATCCGCTCAGGGCAGTATAATGTATCCTCTCCAGATTGAAGATATAGACAGATACATTGTATCCTGCCGAGATTGTAGATACAGAAACATTGTATCCTCTCCGGATTGTGGATACGGGCCCTCCTGGCATCATTATGTAATAACTGCGCTGCCCTGATATCAAAAACATACAACACATTAGGTGGAGGGTCAGCATGGAAATTCCACACGCGGCTCCTAATCCCGGGATTAGCCAGCACAGTGGACGAGATTTTTCAAAAATCTTGTCCGCACACTGCGGCCAATCAGTTGAAGACATGCATATATATGAGGAGAATCTACCTGACCTCTATGTGTATATACTGAGGAGAATCTACCTCACCTCTATGTGTATATACTGAGGAGAATCTACCTCACCTCTATGTGTATATACAGAGGAGAATCTACCTCCCCTCCATGTGTATATACTGAGGAGAATCTACCTCCCCTCTATGTGTATATACTGAGGAGAATCTACCTCCCCTCTATGTGTATATACTGAGGAGAATCTACCTCACCTCCATGTGTATATACTGAGGAGAATCTACCTCCCCTCTATGTGTATATACTGAGGAGAATCTACCTCCCCTCTATGTGTATATACTGAGGAGAATCTACCTCACCACTATGTGTATATACTGAGGAGAATCTACCTCACCACTATGTGTATATACTGAGGAGAATCTACCTCCCCTCTATGTGTATATACTGAGGAGAATCCACCTCCCCTCTATGTGTATATACTGAGGAGAATCTACCTCCCCTCTATGTGTATATACTGAGGAGAATCTACCTCACCTCTATGTGTATATACTGAGGAGAATCTACCTCACCTCTCTGTGTATATACTGAGGAGAATCTACCTCACCTCTATGTGTATATACTGAGGAGAATCTACCTCACCTCTCTGTGTATATACTGAGGAGAATCTACCTCCCCTCTATGTGTATATACTGAGGAGAATCTACCTCACCTCTATGTGTATATACTGAGGAGAATCTACCTCACCTCTATGTGTATATACTGAGGAGAATCTACCTCACCTCTATGTGTATATACTGAGGAGAATCTACCTCCCCTCTATGTGTATATACTGAGGAGAATCTACCTCCCCTCTATGTGTATATACTGAGGAGAATCTACCTCCCCTCTATGTGTATATACTGAGGAGAATCTACCTCCCCTCTATGTGTATATACTGAGGAGAATCTACCTCCCCTCTATGTGTATATACTGAGGAGAATCTACCTCCCCTCTATGTGTATATACTGAGGAGAATCTACCTCCCCTCTATGTATATACTGAGGAGAATCTACCTCACCACTATGTGTATATACTGAGGAGAATCTACCTCACCACTATGTGTATATATTGAGGAGAATCTACCTCCCCTCTGTGTATATATACTGAGGAGAATCTACCTCACCTCTCTGTGTATATACTGAGGAGAATCTACCTCACCTCTATGTGTACATACTGAGGAGAATCTACCTCACCTCTATGTGTATATACTGAGGAGAATCTACCTCCCCTCTATGTGTATATACTGAGGAGAATCTACCTCCCCTCTATGTATATACTGAGGAGAATCTACCTCACCTCTATGTGTATATACTGAGGAGAATCTACCTCACCACTATGTGTATATACTGAGGAGAATCTACCTCACCTCTATGTGTATATACTGAGGAGAATCTACCTCACATCTATGTATATACTGAGGAGAATCTACCTCACCTCTATGTGTATATACTGAGGAGAATCTACCTCACCTCTATGTGTATATACTGAGGAGAATCTACCTCACCTCTATGTGTATATACTGAGGAGAATCTACCTCACCTCTATGTGTACATACTGAGGAGAATCTACCTCCCCTCTATGTGTATATACTGAGGAGAATCTACCTCCCCTCTATGTGTATATACTGAGGAGAATCTACCTCACCTCTATGTGTATATACTGAGGAGAATCTACCTCACCTCTATGTGTATATACTGAGGAGAATCTACCTCACCTCTATGTGTACATACTGAGGAGAATCTACCTCACCTCTATGTGTATATACTGAGGAGAATCTACCTCACCTCTATGTGTACATACTGAGGAGAATCTACCTCCCCTCTATGTGTATATACTGAGGAGAATCTACCTCCCCCCTATGTATATACTGAGGAGAATCTACCTCACCTCTATGTGTATATACTGAGGAGAATCTACCTCACCACTATGTGTATATACTGAGGAGAATCTACCTCACCTCTCTGTGTATATACTGAGGAGAATCTACCTCACCACTATGTGTATATACTGAGGAGAATCTACCTCACCTCTATGTGTATATACTGAGGAGAATCTACCTCACCTCTATGTGTATATACTGAGGAGAATCTACCTCCCCTCTATGTGTATATACTGAGGAGAATCTACCTCACATCTATGTATATACTGAGGAGAATCTACCTCACCTCTATGTGTATATACTGAGGAGAACCTACCTCACCGCTATGTGTATATACTGAGGAGAATCTACCTCCCCTCTATGTGTATATACTGAGGAGAATCTACCTCACCTCTATGTGTATATACTGAGGAGAATCTACCTCACCTCTATGTGTATATACTGAGGAGAATCTACCTCACCTCTATGTGTATATACTGAGGAGAATCTACCTCACCTCTATGTGTATATACTGAGGAGAACCTACCTCACCGCTATGTGTATATACTGAGGAGAACCTACCTCACCGCTATGTGTACATACTGAGGAGAATCTGCCTCACCTCTATGTGTATATACTGAGGAGAATCCACCTCACCACTATGTGTATATACTGAGGAGAATCTACCTCCCCTCTCTGTGTATATACTGAGGAGAATCTACCTCACCTCTATGTGTATATACTGAGGAGAATCTACCTCACCTCTATGTGTATATATACTGAGGTGAATCTACCTCACCTCTATGTGTATATACTGAGGAGAACCTACCTCACCGCTATGTGTATATACTGAGGAGAACCTACCTCACCGCTATGTGTACATACTGAGGAGAATCTGCCTCACCTCTATGTGTATATACTGAGGAGAATCCACCTCACCACTATGTGTATATACTGAGGAGAATCTACCTCCCCTCTCTGTGTATATACTGAGGAGAATCTACCTCACCTCTATGTGTATATACTGAGGAGAAGCTACCGAAAGGCTGTAAAGTACATAAGGAAGCGGTCATGGACTGCAGGGTTGGAGCCTTTAAGGATAAGAATGGGCTGCAACCTCCAGTCTGGGGGTCAATTTAAATAAAATCGGCGTAACCTTAAGGGTATAAAGTGATGCGAGTGGGTGGGCGGTGCATCTTGCCGAGAGACATCAGTACCTGCAGCTGGAGGAGTTTAGAAAAGGGGGTGTGGCTTAAAGAAGTCTTAGAATGTGCCAAATTGTGGGAGCAAAATATTGCTCTTGCAGTAATCCAAGGCAGCGGTGCTGTAAAGTGGGGTCAGCCATGGATCAGCCAAGTCCTTTACACACAGTAAGTTACAGACCTCCTGCCCATCGGCTGTAGACAGTAATACTAAATCTCCACTACAGGCGGGAAATTATAACGGCCCTTGTAACAGTTTTCTGACGTAAAAAGGTGCAAGTTTGGGAGTGCACCATTTTTGCGTAAATAATTTGCAACTTTTTCTAATTTTATGCCACACTTCCTGCTTTTTTTTAAATTTAGTGGGGGGCGCACGCCGCTTCCAGGGGCATCCAGGACTGTTTAAGGCCATCTATAGACAGTTGCTGGGGACCTAACCCTCGTATCCCCACCAATTAGCTGATTTCCGGGGTCATTGTCAGTGCGGTCAGCACAGGAAGCAGAAGGCGTTGACCACAGTGCAGCGGCGCTCCTATTGAATTTAATGCAGTAACAACCTGAACCGCAGTGAAGGAGGCTCCAGGCCACCAGGGCATCCGAGCGGCAGCTCATCGATGGGCAAAGTAAAAAAGCCCAGAATATTCCAGAGCACTTCCTAGTAAGACTGGTTTATTAATGGTCGGTATGTGACTTTCACGCCTAGACTACCGCCATACCCTACAAGGTAAAGCTCCGAGCGCAGACAGAAAGGTCTCGTTCCGGTCAGTAGATACGTTGCTCTCTTTTGTTTATGCCCAACAATATCCTCGGTGCCGACCGTCTCGACACATTTACGCTGGAACTTCTCAGCTGGCCAAAATGTGTAAAACGAGCCTGAGGTTTTCCATCAATTATAGAAGAATCGCGCATCAGGAGGATTAATGACAGCGATCGGTGGAGGATCAGCATGACAGGTGAGAGCTACCTGCCAGTGGCTGCTGAATTATGCAGGAACAGGACTCACCCTATACCACCCACATTATTACCCATCCAGATAGATGTCAGCGGGCACCTCCCTCCGCAGGAGGTTACATGACACCCTCCCCCTGCAGCGCTCTCTCTCTGTTGTCACCCCCTCCCTATCTCACTCCAGCACTCTAGATGATGGCCATGTTCAGAGCATGCCATCTGTTCAGACTCAGATGCACAGAACAAGGGCTGCCAAGCAGGACGGAGAGCGGCTTCTGACCAGCTCTACTAAGGCAGATAACTCTGCAATGCTCTGCAGATTCAATTGAAAAAAAATCCAAAAAGTTCTTCTCTTCACACTCCTAGAGGATCTCCTTGCATTCCCAGATGCTCATAGAAATAATAGAATAGTAGAGTTGGAAGGGAACTCCAGGGTCATCACGTCCACCACGGTCATCGGGTCCAACCCCCTGCTCAGTGCAGGATCACTAAATCATCCCAGACAGATGGTTTGAACACTTCCATTGAAGGAGAACTCCCCACCTCCCGTGGCAACCTGTTCCACTCACTGATCCCCCTCACTGTCTAATATCTAATCTGTGGTTCCTCCCTTTCGGTTTCATCCCATTGCTTCTAGTCTTTCCTTGTACAGATGAGAATAGGGCTGATCCCTCTGCACTGTGACAGCCCTTCAGATATTTGTAGACAGCTATTAAGTCTCCTCTCAGCCTTCTCTTCTGCTAAACATTCCCAGATCCTTTAACCGTTCCTCATAGGACATGATTTGCAGACCGCTCACCATCTTGGTAACTCTTCTCTGAACTTGCTCCAGTTTGTCTATGTCTTTTATAGAGTGGGGTGCCCAGAACTGGACCCAGTATTCCAGATGAGGTCTGACTAAGGAAGAGTAGAGGGGGATAATGACCTCATGTGATCTAGACTCTATGCTTCTCTTAATACATCCCAGAATTGTGTTTGCCTTTTTGGCTGCTGCATCACATTGTTGACTCATGTTCAGTCTATGATCTATTAGTATACCCAAGTCTTTTTCACATTTGCTTCTGCTTAGCCCAATTCCTCCCATTCTGTATGTGCTTTCTTCATTTTTCTTGCCCAGATGTAGGACTTTGCATTTCTCCTTGTTAAATTCCATTCTGTTAGTCGCCGCCCACTGTGCAAGCTTTTCTAGATCTTTTTGAATACTCTCTCTTCCCTAGTGTTGGCTCTCCCTCTTAGCTTTGTGTCATCAGCACATTTGATCAGTTTCCCACAATTTCCTCCTCCAGATCATTTATAACAATGTTGACCAACACTGGGCCTAGGACAGAGCCTTGTGGTCCCCACTTGATACATTCTTCCACTTGGATGTGCAGTCATTTATGACCACTCTTTGAGTACGATCACTCAGCCAGATGTGAATCCACCTAACAGTTCCCTTTTTTGAAGATGGGGATAACATTTGCCCTTTTCCAATCTTCTGGGACTTCTCCTGTTCTCCAGGAATTGTCGCAGATTATGGCGAGTGGTTCAGCAATTACCTCCGCTGCTTCCTTTAGTATCCTAGGATGTAATTCATCTGGACCTTGAGACTTGAATTCGTGTTAGTTAGCTAAGTGTTCCCTCACCATCTCTCTGCTTACAGATAGCCTGCATTCTTTTATTCCCCCAATAGCACAGGGAAGATCAGCTGATGTTCCATCTACTTTTTGAGAGAAAACAGATACAAAATAGGATGAAAAAATTCATCCTTCTCAACATAATTTTTACCAATTCACCATTTTCATCTTGTAAGCATCCAATAGCATCTTTGACTTTTGCTTTTGACCCCCAAATCCTTTTTATTGCTTTTGGCCTCTCTTACAAGCCTCAGTTCATTATTAGCTTTAGCTTTTCTGACACTTGCCCTACAGTTTCTGCAGACCCCATTATATTCTTCTTTAGATATTCCCCCTTTTTCCATTTGATAAACATATTTTTCTTTCTTTTTCCTTCTTCTCCTCCTTGCACTTCCAGATGTTCTCCTCGCTAGCCTGGAGATTCTCCTTTTCCTCGCACTCCTGGAGGTTCTCCTCCTCACACTACTAGAGGTTCTCCTCCTCCTTGCACTCCAGGGGTTCTTCTCCTCGCACTACTAGAGGTTCTCCTCCTCCTTGCACTTCCAGAAGTTCTCCTCCTCGCACTCCCAGATGTTCTCCTCGCTCCCCTGGAGATTCTCCTTTTGCTCGCACTCCCGGAGGTTCTCCTCCTCACACTACTAGAGGTTCTCCTCCTCCTTGCCCTCCCAGAGGTTCTTCTCCTCGCACTCCCAGATGTTCTCCTCGCTCCCCTGGAGATTCTCCTTTTCCTCGCACTCCCGGAGGTTCTACTCCTCACACTCCCAAATGTTCTCCTCCTCGCACTCCCAGATGTTCTCCTCGCTCCCCTGGAGATTCTCCTTTTCCTCGCACTCCCGGAGGTTCTTCTCCTCACACTACTAGAGGTTCTCCTCCTCCTTGCACTCCCAGAGGTTCTTCTCCTCGCACTCCCAGATGTTCTCCTCGCTCCCCTGGAGATTCTCCTTTTCCTCGCACTCCCGGAGGTTCTCCTCCTCACACTCCCAAATGTTCTCCTCCTCGCACTCCCAGAGGTTCTTCTCCTCCTACTCCCAGATCCCAGACTGTTCTTACAGTTAAGGTCCATCTGTGGGGTATCACTCGCCCCTGGGAGTGGTCCGGGCTTGGAGAAGGCTTTGGAATCTACAAGCTGGTGATGATTACAAGCTTTGGAATCTACAAGCTCTGCAGCTTTATGTAATTTATGCCAGCGAAGGGATTTCAGAATCGTGGTGATATCCTTGTTAGCAATCACATGACATGATGGCCCACTGCTACTTGTGTCACTAACCAAAGGCTTGGCCACACATGGCCTCATTTAATGGTCGGTGCAGCCATCGGGACCTTCTCATTGGCAAGTTTTCCACACAGAAATTTTCACATCTGTTTTCTGATTCTTCAGTATTTTCATGGATAAGGAAAAGCAATAGTTAAGGGAGCGTGCGCCCGCCGAGGTGCCCGAGGGCTGAAAGTCAAGCAGATGTCTCTCTGCCCAACATCCTTGGTGAGACGCCCGCCCTTGTATGGTCACCGAAATATCTCATTTTCCACAACTCCCAAATTAGATTCCATTTCACCTGGGTGCAAAGAAAGAAGAGAAGAATCCGAATGTTACGGGGGGTTTATCATGCGAATAAACGGCATTAAAGGTCACTGGTGGAAATGAGGTTTTACTTAGTGTTGGCACCGTGTGATCTTGTACATGGACGCTGCACACTGCCAGCGTTAAATCCTTCACATCCGTTCTTGGTATACTCTTCACACCGTTACATGATAACCCCCCGGCGGTTGGCGGTGAGACCCCGGCTAGTCTAGCACCAATGACCGGCCTCGCTGGAAGTCGCTCCGATCGCTGGATTTTCCCATTTAATGTGGATTCACACAAACTGATCCACGGAAAACTTGTCACGTGACTTTATGCCGCACTCCAGGGTCACGGGGAGAATTACCGTACAGGGCAGCGCCAATCATGAGAGGCCAGGGGATAATGGTCCATTCAGAGTAATTTACAATATCATCTATTTGCAGTGGCTTCGATGCCGGCAGCTGATTGGTTGTTCTAGGACTTTCAATGAACAGTTCGGGGCGTCAAGGGGATTATGCTGCACAAAAAATAAATCCTGTTATTTGTATAGCGCTAATGTATTCTGCAGCGCTTCAGAGTAATTTGTTTATTTATACCACCCCTTCCCCCCCCAAGCTGGGTGCTCATTTTACCGACCTCGGCAGGATGGCAGGCTGAGTCACCCTTGGGCCGCTGCCTGATCCATGCGGGGATTGAACCTTCAGGTTGTGAGCAAGAGCTTAGGACTGCATACTGCTGCCTTAACTTCGAAACAAATATCCTGTAATACCAAGCCTGGCCACTGTAGTGGGAACGGAGCTGTTTCCTGCACGTCAGATCCATGCATGAGCGAAGCGGTCTAGCGGTGAAAGTCCTGGGTGGCAGATCCTGGCTCATGTACCACTGATTGCTCATCCCGAGGCCAAGCCATCATTTAAAGCTGGGTAACCCCTTTAACTGCTTCTGTGTTTGACTTTTCATGATTTGAGTGCAGTGAGAATAAAGCCGGGCTCGCACGAATAAGATGCAGCGTTTTACCAGCAGGTGGAGCTGCGTGTAACCACATTGTGGTCGCTCATGCTCATTACAGAGTATCTCACGCTCTCCTGCTGCGGCTTCCTGCCTCCTTCCCTTTTAGTATCCCAACAACATGCATGTAAAATGGCGCACATATACAATGTAATTGCGTGTGGACAGCATTTCCGTACGCACCCATAGAGAACCATAGGGCACGGAACACGCGGTACAATAGAACACGCAGCCTTCTTCTTTACACCAATGAAGATACACAAGTGTAGCAGCGAAATCCACGGACTTTCACTCACTCTACTCACCACTTATTTTGTGCGCCCGTCGAGCCCGGCTTCAGTGAGCGCACATGCCAAACTCATCTCCGCTACACCTCTACCCACAATGCATACTTGGACCTATAAAGTATAGGGTTTGCTGTCTGTCCGCTAGCATCGGTGTCCCCATAGGAGCAGGTGGTCCGGAGTGGGAGATAATCTCATTACAGGTTTAGTCGCTGACAAGCCGTCCTCGATGCACCCGGAGGAGCTGCGGCGAATGCAGGAAGATCACTGCTAACAAACGTCTGCACCTCCGACCATCGCAGCAATTATCCGTGTCCCACCAGAGAGAGCCGATACAATATCTCGGTGTCGGCGCTAACGGCCCCCGCTAGTCACAGATCACAGACTTCCCTTCTATTAGAGGAGGAACGTTCAGCCTTCCAGATAACAAATGGAAAGTAGAAAGAAAACTGCAAGTCAGCGGGCGCCGCAAAACGAGCGGCAGAGCGGCGGGTGAGGGGCTGCAAACTAAGGACGGAGAACTAGATTGATGGAGTGGAAATAGTAAGGAGGGCGGCCGGATGGTGCAGGAATCCCCCCGACGTGCAGGAAGCCCCCGACGTGCAGGAAGCCCCCCGACGTGCAGGAAGCCCCCCGACGTGCAGGAAGCCCCCCGACGTGCCTTTTACTGGGCGAACAAAGTGCGAGACAACGGCCTAAGAAATGCGATAAGTGCTTCCAATTACAGCAAAAGGAGGTCAGCGGTGAGAGACGTCGTCGAGCGCTGTCGGCGTTCGCAGGAGATTGGAGGGAGGGGGGAAAGCTGGAGGTAATGAGGATGGACGCGCCAATCTACCTGCACGCCGCAGAGTGTGAGATCAAGACAGGATGAGGGTGGAGGGAGCAAACCGGACGGAGCCAAGATACGGGAAGTCAACGTTCACTATACTTACGGACATTTATATAGTCATTTAAAGGGCGCCTGTCATGGACTAAACTTCTGGGCTCACAGGAGCGGACACTCCGAGCCCAGCAATGTGTTACCTTCCCCTCCAGTCCTCTAATGCACGCCACCACAAGCACCCAGCGGACTACCTGTGTGTAATCCAGGATTTCTGGTGGCCTGCGGTCTGTGACATTTACGTTTCAGTGTAGCGTTGCAGGGTTGCGCTGCAGTGTAGTGTTGGAGGGTTGTGCTGCAGTGTAGTGTTGCAGGGTTGCGCTGCAGTGTGGTGCTGCAGGGTTGCATTGCAGTGTAGTGTTGCAGAGTTGCGTTGCAGTGTAGTGTTGCAGGGTTGCATTGCAGTGTAGGGTTGCATTGCAGTGTAGTGTTGCAGGGTTGCACTGCAGTGTAGCGTTGGAGGGTTGTGCAGCAGTGTAGTGCTGCAGGGTTGCGCTGCAGTGTAGCGTTGGAGGGTTGTGCTGCAGTGTAGTGTTGCAGGGTTGCGTTGCAGTGTAGTGTTGGAGGCTTGTGCTGCGGTGTAGTGTTGCAGGGTTGCATTGCAGTGTAGCGTTGGAGGGTTGTGCTGCAGTGTAGTGTTGCAGGGTTGCATTGCAGTGTAGTGTTGCAGAGTTGCACTGCAGTGTAGCGTTGGAGGGTTGTGCTGCAGTGTTGCATTGCAGTGTAGTGTTGCAGGGTTGCATTGCAGTGTAGTGTTGCAGTGTTGCACTGCAGTGTAGCGTTGGAGAGTTGTGCTGCAGTGTAGTGCTGCAGGGTTGCATTGCAGTGTAGTGTTGCAGAGTTGCGTTGCAGTGTTGCACTGCAGTATAATGTTGCTGGGTTGCACTGCAGTGTAGCGCTGGAGGGTTGTGCTGCAGTGTAGTGTTGCAGGGTTGCATTGCAGTGTAGTGTTGCAGGGTTGCATTGCAGTGTAGTGTTGCAGGGTTGCGGTGCAGTGTACCGTTGCAGGGTTGAGCTGCAGTGTAGCGTTGCAGGGTTGTGCTGCGGTGTAGTGTTGGAGGGTTGTGCTGCGGTGTAGTGTTGGAGGGTTGTGCTGCGGTGTAGTGTTGGAGGGTTGTGCTGCAGTGTAGTGTTGCAGGGTTGTGCTGCAGTGTAGTGTTGCAGGGTTGTGCTGCAGTGTAGTGTTGGAGGGTTGTGCTGCAGTGTAGTGTTGCAGGGTTGTGCTGCAGTGTAGTGTTGCAGGGTTGTGCTGCAGTGTAGTGTTGGAGGGTTGTGCTGCAGTGTAGTGTTGCAGGGTTGTGCTGCAGTGTAGTGTTGCAGGGTTGTGCTGCAGTGTAGTGTTGCAGGGTTGTGCTGCAGTGTAGTGTTGGAGGGTTGTGCTGCAGTGTAGTGTTGCAGGGTTGCGGTGCAGTGTACCGTTGCAGGGTTGAGCTGCAGTGTAGCGTTGCAGGGTTGTGCTGCGGTGTAGTGTTGCAGGGTTGCGCTGCAGTGTAGCGTTGGAGGGTTGTGCTGCGGTGTAGTGTTGGAGGGTTGTGCTGCAGTGTAGTGTTGGAGGGTTGTGCTGCAGTGTAGTGTTGCAGGGTTGCGCTGCAGTGTAGTGTTGCAGGGTTGTGCTGCAGTGTAGTGTTGGAGGGTTGCGCTGCAGTGTAGTGTTGCAGGGTTGTGCTGCAGTGTAGTGTTGCAGGGTTGCGCTGCAGTGTAGCGTTGGAGGGTTGTGCTGCGGTGTAGTGTTGCAGGGTTGTGCTGCAGTGTAGTGTTGCAGGGTTGCGCTGCAGTGTAGCGTTGGAGGGTTGTGCTGCGGTGTAGTGTTGGAGGGTTGTGCTGCAGTGTAGTGTTGGAGGGTTGTGCTGCAGTGTAGTGTTGCAGGGTTGCGCTGCAGTGTAGTGTTGCAGGGTTGTGCTGCAGTGTAGTGTTGGAGGGTTGCGCTGCAGTGTAGTGTTGCAGGGTTGTGCTGCAGTGTAGTGTTGCAGGGTTGCGCTGCAGTGTAGCGTTGGAGGGTTGTGCTGCGGTGTAGTGTTGCAGGGTTGTGCTGCAGTGTAGCGTTGGAGGGTTGTGCTGCAGTGTAGTGTTGGAGGGTTGCGCTGCAGTGTAGTGTTGCAGGGTTGTGCTGCAGTGTAGTGTTGCAGGGTTGTGCTGCAGTGTAGTGTTGGAGGGTTGCGCTGCAGTGTAGTGTTGCAGGGTTGTGCTGCAGTGTAGCGTTGGAGGGTTGTGCTGCGGTGTAGTGTTGCAGGGTTGTGCTGCAGTGTAGTGTTGCAGGGTTGCGCTGCAGTGTAGCGTTGGAGGGTTGTGCTGCGGTGTAGTGTTGGAGGGTTGTGCTGCAGTGTAGTGTTGGAGGGTTGTGCTGCAGTGTAGTGTTGCAGGGTTGCGCTGCAGTGTAGTGTTGCAGGGTTGTGCTGCAGTGTAGTGTTGGAGGGTTGCGCTGCAGTGTAGTGTTGCAGGGTTGTGCTGCAGTGTAGTGTTGCAGGGTTGCGCTGCAGTGTAGCGTTGCAGGGTTGTGCTGCAGTGTAGTGTTGCAGGGTTGTGCTGCAGTGTAGTGTTGCAGGGTTGCGCTGCAGTGTACCGAGTACCGCTTGCCAAAACAGTTTAATGATTACATTATTGAATGGATGGTCTTTTAGTGGTTTGCGTTGTAAAAACCTCTGTGGCCCCAAGAGGCCGGCTCTGATGTAGCCTATCTGTAGCTGGTCCCCCGGGCTCATATAGCATCAATGTACTGAGACTGTCATCACTTATATTCTATGATTCAGGAGTGCGAATGCTGCAAAGCGAGGATATACATAGGACTGCAGCCCTCATTAGATGCATGCGGCCGGCAGCCCTCAATAGATGCATGCGGCCGGCGGCCCTCAATAGTTGCATGCGGCCGGCGGCCCTCACTAGTTGCATGCGGTCGGCGGCCCTCAATAGTTGCATGCGGTCGGCGGCCCTCAATAGATGCATGCGGCCGGCGGTCCTCAATAGATGCATGCGGCCGGCATCCCTCAATAGATGCATGCGGTTGGCATCCCTCAATAGATGCATGCGGCCGGTGTCCCTCAATAGATGCATGCGGTCGGCGGACCTCAATAGATGCATGCGCCCGGCGGCCCTCAATAGACGCATGCGGCCGGTGGCCCTCATCAGATGCATGCGGCCGGCAGCCCTCAATAGATGCATGCGGCTGGTGGCCCTCATTAAATGCATGCGGCCGGATGCCCTCATAAGATGCATGTGGCTGGTGGCCCTCATAAGATGCATTCGGCTGGTGGCCCTCATAAGATGCATGCGGCTGGTGGCCCTCATTAGATGCATGCGGCTGGTGTCCCTCATTAGATGCATGTGGCTGGCGGCACTCATTCAGCTGGTGGCCCTCAATAGATGCATGTGGCTGGCGGCCATCCTTAGATGCATGGGGCTGGCTGCCCTCATTAGATGCATGCGGCTGAAGGCCCTCATTAGATGCATGCGGCTGGTGGCCATCCTTAGATGCATGCGGCTGGTGGCCATCCTTAGATGCATGTGGCTGGTGGCCATCCTTAGATGCATGGGGCTGGCTGCCCTCATTAGATGCATGCGGCTGAAGGCCCTAATTAGATGCATGTGGCTGGTGGCCATCCTTGGATGCATGTGGCTGGTGGCCATCCTTAGATGCATGTGGCTGGTGGCCATCCTTAGATGCATGCGGCTGGCGGCCATCCTTAGATGCATGCGGCTGGCGGCCATCCTTAGATGCATGCGGCTGGTGGCCATCCTTAGATGCATGCGGCTGGTGGCCATCCTTAGATGCATGCGGCTGGTGGCCATCCTTAGATGTATGCGGCTGGCGGCCATCCTTAGATGCATGCGACTGGCGGCCATCCTTAGATGCATGTATCCTAGTTGTAGAGGCCGCCCACTGCACCACTCCAGGCCTCCCCGTGACGCCCCGCAGGCGGGGGGGGGGGGTGGTTGGGGGGGGGGACATGACCTTCTTCTCAGCACTCCTTTCTGAATGGGGTATTTTTAATCTCATTTTGGGCTTCAGAACCATTCTGGAATGAAGAAAGCAAAGCGCTCACCACAGCACGACTCGCTGACCGAGAGACCGCCGGAGAGGACAGCGGGGATGTCACATCAGAAGGGCTGAGAGAACTCTTCCGTTATATGCTGTCTCTCATGTAGCAGCGGACTGTCACATAACTGCAGTCATAGCGGCGGCATGTAATCCGGTAATATAATGCGCACCACGGACTTCGGAGCGTCACAACGGCAAGAGCCGCAATCAGCAGGAGGCGGCAAATCAGAGCTCAAGAGATCACCGGAAAAAATGGACAGGCCACAATAACCCTCCCGTGGGCCCCGGGGACCCTCCTTGGTGTTCTTGGGATCCCTGTTATGCGGGGTCCGTTTCTCCTTGTGGAGAACACTAGCTATTGTAGGAAGTCTTAAAAGCAATGGTTTCTGGGAAACTAGTTCCCCCCCAGAAGGCAGAAAGCTGTGTTAGGCCTCATGTCCACGGGCGGGTCGGATTCCGCACGTGGGAGCCCGCGGCCGGGGACGCTGCTTACCTGTCCGGGTCTTCACTGCAGATGTGTGCGGAATTCCCGTGGAATCTATTCCAATTGCGGACGGGCCGCGGATCGGACGGCTTCCATTGACTTCAACAAAATAGAGCATGTTGCGATTCTTTTCTGGACATGCTGTGACTAAGCTGCGGACGTCCATGTCTACCTAGGGGCAGCTTACATTGCGGATCGTCCGCGCCGGGTACTGCGATTCCAATCGGCATTGTGCCTAGTTATCTGTAGGCAGTTGCCCTGTTATAGAAGAGCCTTGTAACATGACTGGGGGCTTAGATAGTAGGAAGCGATCCCATCGGCAGGCAGTGGCTTTGGAGTTGCCGACCCTCGTCAGTACGGAGCCGGGGGTTGCATGAGATTCCTTGGGCGCAGCTCTTGTGGGGCTGCTTATCCCTGCGAAGATGCCAGCTGCATGGGGGGCAACTACAACGCGTAGATGGTCACCCTGTACATTCTCACCTGTAGACGGTCACCCCTACATTGTCCCCTGTAGATAGTTACCCCCTCCGGTTCTCACCATTCAGGTCATCAAGTCTGACATCACGCATTCACAGTTAATGGTGGGGACCGCCCACTTGACACATTCACAGCATTGGGAGCCATGTAGCCAACAAGAGGGCATGATGGCAGCTCCTTAAATAATCCTGGAAAACCACACATTTGGGATCAATAAAAGGCGGAGGGGCATTTCTGCGAGGGGTTCCAAGTGGCCCAACTACACAGCTACGCTCTGCAGACCGGCGCGCCACAATCCAACGCTCCCGCTCCATCCGACTGCAGGACAAACGCAAGACTTGATTTGTATGCTTGCAGTAAATTACAGACTTCTGGTCCGGTAAAGAGCGACGTGTGCCGCCTCAGACAACCCTCTTCTCGAGACTCAGTCAGGCCACGGAGTAGCGTTATGTATAATGGCGCCCCCTAGGACCCGATAAGCCACCATGTTTGTCATTCACTAATGTCTTAGCCCATCACTCCTGCTCAAAATGAGGCAAACAAATGCTTTAAAATGCGCCGTCACCTCTTCGCGGGCAACATTGAGACAGACAACATTCTCAGCAGAGCCGGACGAGCCGTGATTTAGGAGCAGCAACAAAGTAGCAGAAAAAAGCAGTAAGTAACACAAAGCGCAGGTCCCTGTGCAGAGCGAGGTCTAAACCCGCGGAATCCAACTGGCAGTGGAATATCTCAGGAAGCTTTACTCTTCCAGCCCCTTACCACTTCGCTCCTCGTCAGTCAGAGTGCCAAAAAGTGGATCGCAGGTCGGCACAACGGCGAAAATCACACATTGTACGCCAGATATGAAGAAGAAAATAGTGCACCGAGACAGAAATGTGGGACTGCTGCAGACCCCGGCATGCGGCTCCATCCAGATATGATGAGGGTTGTGGGGTGATTAGATGGACGGTCTTGTCACCAAAGGTCCTAAAACTGGTTCCCCCCCTGGCCTATAAGAGGCTCTCGGAGGCCCCTTGTGTGTAGTGACCTCTTCTTCCGCTTGTAGAGCTTGTTGACCACTAGACGCCTCTACGATGCAGAGAAGAGATGTCACCCCATTACCAGAGGGGGCGCATTATTGGGGTGGGAGAAGCTGGAGGGTCGTATTGATGAATTGTCCCCCACCGTCCGTTCTGACCAGACTGTGAGATGGTGATGGGACCAGTGGATGGGGGCACACAAAGTGATCGGTCTCAGGATGCCCCCTACAGACCACCAGTAGAGAGGAGCATCTGATCGTCCAACAAGCACCAGCAGCTCCAACTGTTTTGCTGTCCACCATCCAGAGACAGGGGGCGCCATCGTTACACCCCTGTGTCTGTCGGAACCATTTCCAAGCTGAAGTACATTTAGTCTTGCAGCCCCCATTACATGTACGGCCTCTAACACCCACTGACACTCCCATAACATGTACGGCCTCTGACACCCACCATCACCCCCATTACATGTACGGCCTCGGTCACCCACCGTCGCCCCCATTACATGTACATCCTCTGACACCCACCGTCACCCCCATTACATGTACGGCCTCTGATCCCCAACGTCGCCCCCATTACATGTACAGCCTCTGACCCCCACCATCACCCCCATTACATGTACCGCCTCGGTCACCCACCGTCGCCCCCCATTACATGTACGGCCTCTGACACCCACTGTCACCCTCATTACATGTATGGCCTCTGATCCCCACCGTCACCCCCATTACATGTATGGCCTTGGTCACCCACCATCGCCCCCATTACATGTACGGCCTCTGACACCCACTGTCACCCTCATTACATGTACGGCCTCTGACACCCACTGTCACCCCCATTACATGTACAGCCTCTGACCCCCACCATCACCCCCATTACATGTACCGCCTCGGTCACCCACCGTCGCCCCCCATTGCATGTACGGCCTCTGACACCCACTGTCACCCTCATTACATGTATGGACTCTGATCCCCACCGTCACCCCCATTACATATATGGCCTTGGTCACCCACCGTCGCCCCCATTACATGTACGGCATCTGACACCCACTGTTGCCTCCATTACATGTACGGCCTTTGATTCCCACCTTCACCCCCATTACATGTACAGCCTCTGATCCCCACCATCACCCCCATTACATGTACCGCCTCGGTCACCCACCGTCGCCCCCCATTACATGTACGGCCTCTGACACCCACCGTCGCCTCCATTACATGTACGGCCTCTGACACCCCCCATCGCCCCCATTACATGTACGGCCTCTGACACCCCCCATCGCCCCCATTACATGTACGGCCTCTGACACCCCCCATCGCCCCCATTACATGTACGGCCTCTGATACCCACCGTCACCCCCATTACATGTACGGCCTTTGATCCCCACCATCACCCCCATTACATGTACCGCCTCGGTCACTCACCGTTGCCCCCATTACATGTACGGCCTCTGACACCCACCGTCACCCCCATTACATGTACGGCCTCTAATCCCCACCATCACCCCCATTACATGTACCGCCTCGGTCACCCACCGTCGCCTCCATTACATGTACGGCCTCTGACACCCCCCATTGCCCCCATTACATGCACGGCCTCTGACACCCCCCATCGCCCCCATTACATGTACCGCCTCTGACACCCCCCATCGCCCCCATTACATGTACGGCCTCTGATACCCACCGTCACCCCCATTACATGTACGGCCTTTGATCCCCACCATCACCCCCATTACATGTACCGCCTCGGTCACTCACCGTTGCCCCCATTACATGTACGGCCTCTGACACCCACCGTCACCCCCATTACATGTACGGCCTCTAATCCCCACCATCACCCCCATTACATGTACCGCCTCGGTCACCCACCGTCGCCTCCATTACATGTACGGCCTCTGACACCCCCCATTGCCCCCATTACATGCACGGCCTCTGACACCCCCCATCGCCCCCATTACATGTACCGCCTCTGACACCCCCCATCGCCCCCATTACATGTACCGCCTCTGACACCCCCCATCGCCCCCATTACATGTACCGCCTCTGACACCCACCGTCGCCTCCGTTCGCAGTGATGTCATGAGCGATGAAACTGGACGCTCCGGAGGGGAACCGGGCTGTCTTCAGTGATGAATCCAGGTTTAGTTTGGTTGCCGACGATGGCCGTGTTTGTGTTCGGAGATCTCGGGCTGAACGCCTCAATCCTGCCCTCCGCTGCAGTGATGGTCTGGGGGGGCATCACATACGACAGTCGATCCCCCTATCAGTGGTATAAGGGACAATGACAGCTCAGCGATATGTTCAGGACATCCTGCAGCCACATGTGTTCCTCTCATGGAGGCTGTACTGATCCCTGATATATATATATATATATACATAGTTATTACAGTACGCCATTGTTACAGTCTTGTATCCAAGCTAGAGGAGGTACAACAGGGTACTAGAGCCCCCATGCCTGCCCGTATCACATCTTGTATCCAAGCTAGAGGTAGTACAACAGGGTACTAGAGCCTCCATGCCCACCCGTATCACATCTTGTATCCAAGCCAGAGGCGGTACAACAGGGTACTAAAGCCTCCATGCCTGCCCGTATCACATCCTGTATCCAAGCTAGAGGCAGTACAACAGGGTACTAGAGCCTCCACGCCCGCCTGTATCACATCTTGTATCCAAGCTAGAGGTAGTACAACAGGGTACTAGAGCCTCCACGCCCGCCTGTATCACATCCTGTATCCAAGCTAGAGGCAGTACAACAGGGTACTAGAGCCCCCATGCCTGCTTGTATCACATCTTGTATCCAAGCTAAAGGTTGTACAACAGGGTACTAGAGCCTCCATGCCCACCCGTATTACATCTTGTATCCAAGACAGAGGCGGTATAACAGGGTACTAGAGCCTCCATGCCCGCCTGTATCACATCTTGTATCCAAGCTAGAGGTAGTACAACAGGGTACTAGAGCCTCCATGCCCACCCGTATCACATCTTGTATCCAAGCCAGAGGCGGTACAACAGGGTACTAAAGCCTCCATGCCTGCCCGTATCACATCCTGTATCCAAGCTAGAGGCAGTACAACAGGGTACTAGAGCCTCCACGCCCGCCTGTATCACATCTTGTATCCAAGCTAGAGGTAGTACAACAGGGTACTAGAGCCTCCACGCCCGCCTGTATCACATCCTGTATCCAAGCTAGAGGCAGTACAACAGGGTACTAGAGCCCCCATGCCTGCCCGTATCACATCTTGTATCCAAGCTAAAGGTTGTACAACAGGGTACTAGAGCCTCCATGCCCACCCGTATTACATCTTGTATCCAAGACAGAGGCGGTATAACAGGGTACTAGAGCCTCCATGCCCACCCGTATCACATCTTGTATCCAAGCCAGAGGCGGTACAACAGGGTACTAAAGCCTCCATGCCTGCCCGTATCACATCCTGTATCCAAGCTAGAGGCAGTACAACAGGGTACTAGAGCCTCCACGCCCGCCTGTATCACATCTTGTATCCAAGCTAGAGGTAGTACAACAGGGTACTAGAGCCTCCACGCCCGCCTGTATCACATCCTGTATCCAAGCTAGAGGCAGTACAACAGGGTACTAGAGCCCCCATGCCACCTGGTATCACATATTGTATCCAAGCTAGAGGTAGTACAACAGGGTACTAGAGCCTCCATGCCCGCCTGTATCACATCTTGTATCCAAGCTAGAGGTAGTACAACAGGGTACTAGAGCCTCCATGCCCACCCGTATCACATCTTGTATCCAAGCCAGAGGCGGTACAACAGGGTACTAAAGCCTCCATGCCTGCCCGTATCACATATTGTATCCAAGCTAGAGGTAGTACAACAGGGTACTAGAGCCTCCATGCCCGCCTGTATCACATATTGTATCCAAGCTAGAGGTAGTACAACAGGGTACTAGAGCCTCCATGCCCACCCGTATCACATCTTGTATCCAAGCCAGAGGCGGTACAACAGGGTACTAAAGCCTCTATGCCTGCCCGTATCACATCTTGTATCCAAGACAGAGGCGGTACAAAGGGGTACTAGAGCCTCCATGCCCCATGTATCACATCCTGTATCCAAGCTAGAGGTGATGCAACAGGGTACTAGAGCCTGCATGCCCGTCCGTATCACATCCTGTATCCAAGCTAGAGGCGGTACAACAGGGTACTAAAGCCTCCATGCCAGGCTGTATCACATCTGGTATCCAAGCTAAAGGCGGTACAACAGGGTACTAGAGCCCCCATGCCCGGCCGTATCACATCTTGTATCCAAGACAGAGGCCATACAACAGGGTACTAAAGCCTCCATGCCCGCCCGTATCACATCTTGTATCCAAGCTAGAGGTGGTACAACAGGGTACTAGAGCATGCATGCCAGGCTGTATCACATCTTGTATCTAAGCTAGAAGCGGTACAACAGGGTACTAGAGTCCCCATGCCCATCCGTATCACATCGTGTATCCAAAGCTAAAAGTGATACAACAAGGCACTAGGGCCTCCATGTTCCCCCGTATCACATCCTGTAGCCAAGCCAGAGGCGGTACAATAGCGTACTAGAGCCCCCATGTCCCATGTATCATATCTTGTATCCAAGCCAGAGGTGGTACAACAGGGTACTAGAGCCCCAGCAACTAATTGCAGTGAAGGTTTCATGTTCCAAGAGCAGATTAATAATGAGCGCTGCGCTGTGATTGGTTGCTTTGGGCATCGAAGACAGTTTTAGTAATCTCCCTTAATGTGATCACTGGGAGCTCCGCTTGCAGCTCCGATCCAGCCCTAGCCAGGCGTACAGAGTTGTAGGATTCCACTGACTGTGGCCCAGAGACAGCTGATCACAGGGGTACTCAGCTACACATTTCGCAGGTCATCCATAGCTCAGAAGTGGACAACCCCTTTAACCGAGCTATGGTGCAATACCAGATGCAGCCTATGGACGAGAGTGGCGCTGTTTACCATTTCATAGAAACCCCTTTTTCCACTATACAGCGAGTAAGTGGATACAGTCTCCAATATCTCTTGAATGCAAGTTAAATCAGATTCCAGTGGTCCCCTTCACAATGCCCAGTGTGCACAAGCCATCGTGTCAGTGGGGTTGGTCTGTGTCCCCCCTTGTTTCTGTGGTAGACCCCTATAACAGCATCACACAGACTCAGAAACTGACTAGAAACTGAACACAAATCCCAAGTAGATCTGAGGGGATCAGAACGGAGATCACATGACCATCTGAGGAGGACGAGGCCAGGGGCCTCAGAGAGGAAGAACTGAAATCACATGACCATCTGAGGAGGAGGAGGCCAGGGGTCTCAGAGAGGAAGAACTGAGATAGCATGACCATCTGAGGAGGAGGAGGAGGCCGGGGGTCTCAGAGAGGAAAAACCGAGATCACATGACCATCTGAGGAGAAGGAGGAGGCCAGGGGTCTCAGAGAGTAAGAACTGAGATCGCATGACCATCTGAGGAGGAGGCCGTGGGTCTCAGAGAGGAAGAACTGAGATCTCATGACCATCTGAGGAGGAGGAGGTCGGGGATCTCAAAGAGAAAGAACTGAGATCACATGACCATCTGAGGAGGAGGAAGCCAGGGGTCTCAGAGAGGAAGAACTGAGATCACATGACCATCTGAGGAGGAGGCCGGGGGTCTCAAAGAGGAATAACTAAGGTCACATGATCATCTGAGGAGGAGGCCGGGGTCTCACATAGGAAGGACTGAGATGACATGACTATCTAAGGAGGAGGCCGGGGGTCTTAAAGAGGAAGAACTGGGATCACATGACCATTCGAGGAGGAGCAGGAGGCCGGGGGTCTCAAAGAGGAATAACTGAAATCACATGACCATCTGTGGAGAAGGAGGAGGACAGGGGTCTCAGAGAGGAAGAACTGAGATCACATGACCATCTGAGGAGGAGGAGGCCGGGGATCTCAGAGAGAAAGAACTGAGATCACATGACCATCTGAGGAAGAGGAAGCCAGGGGTCTCAGAGAGGAATAACTGAGATCACATGACCATTTGAGGAGGAGGCCGGGGGTCTCACATAGGAAGAACTGAGATCACATGACCATTTGAGGAGGAGGAGGCTGGGAGTCCTAGAGAGGAAGAACTGAGATCACATGACCATTTGAGGAGGAGGCTGGGGGTCTCACATAGGAAGGACTGAGATCGCATGACCATCTGAGGAGGAGGCCAGAGGTCTCAGAGAGGAAGGACTGAGATCACATGACCATTCGAGGAGGAGGAGGCTGGGAGTCTTAGAGAGGAAGAACTGAGATCACATGACCATCTGAGGAGAAGGAGGAGGCCAGGGGTCTCAGAGAGGAAGAACTAAGATCGCATGACCATCTGAGGAGGCCGTGGGTCTCAGAGAGGAAGAACTGAGATCTCATAACCATTTGAGGAGGAGGCCGAGGGTCTCAGAGAGAAAGAACTGAGATCACATGACCATCTGAGGAGGAGGAAGCCAGGGGTCTTAGAGAGGAAGAACTGAGATCACATGACCATCTGAGGAGGAGGAGGCCAGGGGTCTCAGAGAGGAAGAACTGAGATCGCATGACCATCTGAGGCGGAGGTCGGGGGTCTCAGAGACAAAGAACTGAGATCACATGACCATCTGAGGAGGAGGAGGCCGGGGTCTCACATAGGAATAACTGAGATCACATGACCATCTGAGGAGGAGGAGGCCGGGGTCTCACATAGGAAGAACTGAGATCGCATGACCATCCGAGGAGGAGGCCGGGGTCTCACATAGGAAGAACTGAGATCACATGACCATCTGAGGAGGAGGAGGCCGGGGGTCTCAGAGAGGAAGAACTGAGATCGCATGACCATCTGAGGAGGAGGCCGGGGGTCTCAGAGAGGAATAACTAAGGTCACATGATCATCCGAGGAGGAGGCTGGGTTCTCACATAGGAAGAACTGAGATCACATGACCATCTGAGGAGGAGGAGGCTGGGGATCTCAGACAGGAAGAACTGAGATCGCATGACCATCTGAGGGGGAGGCCGGGGGTCTCAGAGAGGAAGAACTAAGATCACATGACCATTTGAGGAGGAGGAGGCTGAGGGTCTCAGAGAGGAAAAACTGAGGTCACATGACCATCTGAGGAGCAGGAGGCCGGGGGTCTCAGAGAGGAAGGACTGAGATAGCATGACCATTAGGGAGCCCACCCACTGGCGTTTTTTTTCCCTGCGCAATTTACCGCGAAATCGCGATTTTAACATTACAAGTCCCATAGACCCCTGCAGAGAAAAAAATGCTGCGAATTTCGCAGGGAAAAAAAACGCCAGTGGGTGGGCGCCCTTAAAGAGGTAAAAAGAGGCCAGGAGTTTCAGCTGGAAAGAGTTAACTAAGCGAGGTCAGAGCAGCCGACTTCTATATACTGGGGGGCCCTTTAAGAAGGTTCTCGTTTCTACGCGGTCTTTGTAAGCCATTAGTGGACGCAGCGTGACGACTAATCCGCCATTTATTCCTTCGGATCGCTGCATTAGGATTTTGTATTCAGCTAAATCTTTTGAGACAGATTTAGTGTTTCGCAGCAGACAATACGGATTTTGCGGATCCTCGTGCCGCAGGCGGTGATCTTACAAGAACATGCAGTGCGCCCCCTTTATGTCCTGTGATGACAACCATCGGACAACAACTGGAAGAGCAGGAAGGCAATTCAATAACGAGAGCGGTCGTCACGGCGGCGCCTGGTATAATACTGCGACGACCTTCCAGTAGAAGCTGCTGCTTGAGATTAGCGGCATAATCTATACATTTTAAAACATCCAAAAATCCAGCTTTTTTTCACACTGACCACTAGTCCTAATAATAGTCTGATGGCACAGCTCACCTCCTCCCCTCCCTACACACTGATCACTAGTCCTAATAATAGTCTGATATCACAGCTCACCTCCTCCACTCCCTGCACACTGACCACTAGTCCTAATAATAGTCTGATGGCACAGCTCAGCTCCTCCACTCCCTGCACACTGACCACTAGTCCTAATAATAGTCTGATGGCACAGCTCAGCTCCTCCACTCCCTGCACACTGACCACTAGTCCTAATAATAGTCTGATGGCACAGCTCAGCTCCTCCACTCCCTGCACACTGACCACTAGTCCTAATAATAGTCTGATGGCACAGCTCACCTCTCCCCTCCCAACATACTGATCACTAGTCCTAATAATAGTCTGATATCACAGCTCACCTCCTCTACTCCCTGCACACTGACCACTAATCCTAACAATAGGCTGATGTCACAGCTCACCTCCTCTACTCCCTGCACACTGACCACTAGTCCTAATAATAGTCTGATGGCACAGCTCACTTCCTCCCCTCCCTACACACTGATCACTAGTCCTAATAATAGTCTGATATCACAGCTCACCTCCTCTACTCCCTGCACACTGACCACTAATCCTAACAATAGGCTGATGTCACAGCTCACCTCCTCCACTCCCTGCACACTGACCACTAGTCCTAATAATAGTCTGATGGCACAGCTCAGCTCCTCCACTCCCTGCACACTGACCACTAGTCCTAATAATAGTCTGATGGCACAGCTCACCTCCTCCCCTCCCTACACACTGATCACTAGTCCTAATAATAGTCTGATGTCACAGCTCACTTCCTTGCACACTGACCACTAGTCCTAATAATAGTCTGATGTCACAGCTCACTTCCTTGCACACTGACCACTAGTCCTAATAATAGTCTGATGGCACAGCTCACCTCCACCACTCCCTGAACACTAACCACTAGTCCTAACAATAGTCTGATGGCACAGCTCAGCTCCTCCACTCCCTGCACACTGACCACTAGTGCTAATAATAGTCTGATGCACAGCTCACCTCCTCCACTCCCTGCACACTGACCACTAGTCCTAATAATAGTCTGATGGCACAGCTCACCTCCTCCACTCCCTGCACACTGACTACTAGTCCTAATAATAGTCTGATGTCACAGCTCGTCTCCTTCACTCCCTGCACACTGACCACTAGTCCTAATAATAGGCTGATGTCACAGTTCACCTCCACCACTCCCTGCACACTGACCACTAGTCCTAAAAATAGGCTGATGTCACAGCTCACCTCCTTTACTCCCTGCACACTGATCACTAGTCCTAATAATAGTCTGATGTCACAGCTCACCTCCTCTACTCCCTGCACACTGACCACTAGTCCGAATAATAGGCTGATGCACAGCTCACCTCCTCCACTCCCTGCACACTGATCACTAATCCTAATAAAAGGCTGATGGCACAGCTCACCTCCTCCCCTCCCTGCACACTGACCACTATTCCTAATAATAGTCTGATGGCACAGCTCACCTCCTCCACTCCCTGCACACTGACCACTAGTCCTAATAATAGTCTGATGGCATAGCTCACCTCCTCACCTCCCTGCACATTGACCACTAGTCCTAATAATAGTTTGCTGTCACAGCTCACTTCCTTGCACACTGACCACTAGTCCTAATAATAGTCTGATGGCACAGCTCTCCTCCTCCACTCCCTGCACACTGCCCACTAGTCCTAATAATAGTCTGATGGCACAGCTCACCTCCTCCACTCCCTTGCACACTGACTACTAGTGCTAATAATAGTCTGATGGCACAGCTCACCTCCTCCACTCCCTGCACACTGACCACTAGTCCTAATAATACTCTGATGGCACAGCTCACCTCCTCCACTCCCTGCACACTGACCACTAGTTCTAATAATAGTATTCATGTCACAGCTCACCTCCTCCACTCCCTTGCACACTGACCACTAGTCCTAATAATAATCTGATGGCACAGCTCACCTCCTCCACTCCCTTGCACACTGACCACTAGTCCTAATAATAGTCTGATGGCACAGCTCTCCTCCTCCACTCCCTTGCACACTGACCAGTAGTGCTAATAATAGTCTGATGGCACAGCTCACCTCCTCCACTCCCTGCACACTGACCACTAGTCCTAATGTTTGTCTGTTACCGCTCACTTCTCCCCTCCCTACAAACTGACCACTAATCCTAATAATAGGCTGATGTTACAACTCACCTCCTCCCCTCCCTGCACACCGACCACTAGTCCTAATAATAGTCTGATGGCACAGCTCACTTCCTCCCCTCCCTACACACTGACCACTAGTCCTAATAATAATCTGATGTCAGAGCTCACCTCCTCTACTCCCTGCACACTGACCACTAGTCCTAATAATAGTCTGATGGCACAGCTCACCTCCTCCACTCCCTGCACACTGACCACTAGTCCTAATAATAGTCTGATGGCACAGCTCACCTCCTCCACTCCCTGCACACTGACCACTAGTCCTAATAATAGTCTGATGGCACAGCTCACCTCCTCCACTTACAGTTCTAGTAATTCAGCAATGGAAATTTTTAAATGGCTTTATTGCAGAAAAGAAGTAAAGATAAAAAAGAAAACATTAATGTTGTTACCGCCACCAACGTATTGGCCTAAAGATGAACCCCTTATTTATACCGTAAGGTGACTGTTATAATAATACTACAGCACATTATGGGGACCCCAAAGTGGGACCGTTACAAATACACGTCGTCCTGCAGAAAACCCTCATGGGTGGGAAAAAAAGTTAGGATTTTTTGAAAGCAATGGTGAAAAAAAACCCCACTCTAAGGTACGGCTTTATATCACCGCTCTACGGTACGGCTTTATATCACCGCTCTACGGTATGGCTTTATATCACCGCTCTACGGTACGGCTTTATATCACCGGTCTACGGTACGGCTTTATATCACCGCTCTACGGTAAGGCTTTATATCACCGCTCTACGGTATGGCTTTATATCACCGCTCTACGGTACGGCTTTATATGACCGGTCTACGGTACGGCTTTATATCACCACTCTACGGTAAGGCTTTATATGACCGGTCTACGGTACGGCTTTATATCACCGCTCTACGGTACGGCTTTATATCTCGGCTCTACGGTACGGCTTTATATCACCGGTCTACGGTACGGCTTTATATGACCGCTCTACGGTACGGCTTTATATAACCGCTCTACGGTACGGCTTTATATCTCGGCTCTACGGTACGGCTTTATATCACCGGTCTACGGTACGGCTTTATATCACCGGTCTACGGTACGGCTTTATATCTCAGCTCTACGGTACGGCTTTATATGACCGCTCTAAGGTACGGCTTTATATCACCGATCTACGGCACGGCTTTATATCACCGCTCTACGGTACGGCTTTATATCACTGCTCTACGGTATGGCTTTATATCACCGCTCTACGGTACGGCTTTATATGACCGGTCTACGGTACGGCTTTATATCACCGCTCTACGGTACGGCTTTATATCTCGGCTCTACAGTACGGCTTTATATCACCGCTCTACGGTACGGCTTTATATCACCGCTCTACGGTACGGCTTTATATCACCGCTCTACGGTATGGCTTTATATCACCGCTCTACGGTAAGGCTTTATATCACCGCTCTACAGTACGGCTTTATATCACCGCTCTACGGTACGGCTTTATATCACCGCTCTACGGTACGGCTTTATATCACCGGTCTACGGTACGGCTTTATATCACCGCTCTACGGTACGGCTTTATATCACCGCTCTACGGTACGGCTTTATATCACCGCTCTACGGTACGGCTTTATATTATTGCTCTACGGTACGGCTTTATATCACCGCTCTACGGTACGGCTTTATATCTCAGTTCTACGGTACGGCTTTATATCACCGCTCTACGGTACGGCTTTATATCACCGCTCTACGGTACGGCTTTATATCACCGCTCTACGGTACGGCTTTATATTATTGCTCTACGGTACGGCTTTATATCACCGCTCTACGGTACGGCTTTATATCACCGGTCTACGGTACGGCTTTATATCACCGCTCTACGGTACGGCTTTATATCACCGCTCTACGGTACGGCTTTATATCACCGCTCTACGGTACGGCTTTATATTATTGCTCTACGGTACGGCTTTATATCACCGCTCTACGGTACGGCTTTATATCACCGCTCTACGGTACGGCTTTATATCACCGCTCTACGGTACGGCTTTATATCACCGCTCTACGGTACGGCTTTATATCACCGCTCTACGGTACGGCTTTATATCACCGCTCTACGGTACGGCTTTATATCACCGCTCTACGGTACGGCTTTATATCACCGGTCTACGGTACGTCTTTATATCTCGGCTCTACGGAACGGCTTTATATCTCGGTTCTACGGAACGGCTTTATATCTCGGCTCTACGGTACGGCTTTATATCTCGGCTCTACGGTACGGCTTTATATCACCGCTCTACGGTAAGGCTTTATATCTCGGCTCTACGGTACGGCTTTATATCACCGCGCTACGGTACGGCTTTATATCTCAGTTCTACGGTACGGCTTTATATCACCGCTCTACGGTATGGCTTTATATCACCGCTCTACGGTACGGCTTTATATCACCGCTCTACGGTACGGCTTTATATTACCGCTCTACGGTACGGCTTTATATCTCGGCTCTACGGTACGGCTTTATATCACCACTTTACGGTAAGGCTTTATATCACCGGTCTACGGTACGGCTTTATATCACCGGTCTACGGTACGACTTTATATCTCGGCTCTACGGTACGGCTTTATAATCACCGCTCTACAGTACGGCTTTATATCACCGCTCTACGGTACGGCTTTATATCACCGCTTTACGGTACGGCTTTATATCACCGCTCTACGGTAAGGCTTTATATCACCACTCTACGGCACGGCTTTATATCACTGCTCTACGGTACGGCTTTATATCACCAGTCTACGGTACGGCTTTATATCACCACTCTACGGTACGGCTTTATATCTCGGCTCTACAGTACAGCTTTATATCTCGGCTCTACAGTACAGCTTTATATCACCGCTCTACGGTAAGGCTTTATATCTCGACTCTACGGTACGGCTTTATATCCCCGCGCTACGGTACGGCTTTATATCTCGGTTCTACGGTATGGCTTTATATCACCGCTCTACGGTATGGCTTTATATTATCGCTCTACGGTAAGGCTTTATATCACCGCTCTACGGTACGGCTTTATATCACCGCTCTACGGTAAGGCTTTATATCACCGCTCTACGGTACGGCTTTATATTATCGCTCTACGGTACGGCTTTATATCACCGCTCTACGGTACGGCTTTATATTATTGCTCTACGGTACGGCTTTATATCACCGCTCTACGGTACGGCTTTATATCACCGCTCTACGGTACGGCTTTATATCATTGCTCTACGGTACGGCTTTATATCATTGCTCTACGGTACGGCTTTATATCATTGCTCTACGGTACGGCTTTATATCACCGGTCTGCGGTACGGCTTTATATCACCGTTCTACGGTACGGCTTTATATCTCAGCTCTACGGTACGGCTTTATATCCCCGCTCTGCGGTACGGCTTTATATCACCGGTCTACGATACGGCTTTATATCACCACTTTACGGTACGGCTTTATATCTCGGCTCTACGGTACGGCTTTATATCTCAGGTCTACGGTACGGCTTTATATCACCGCTCTACGGTACGGCTTTATAATCACCGCTCTACGGTACGGCTTTATATCACCGCTCTACGGTACAGCTTTATATCACCGCTCTACGGTACGGCTTTATATCACCTCTCTACGGTACGGCTTTATATCTCGGCTCTACGGTAAGGCTTTATATCACCGGTCTACGGTACGGCTTTATATCTCGGCTCTACAGTACGGCTTTATATCACCAGTCTACGGTACGGCTTTATATCACCACTCTACGGTACAGCTTTATATCACCACTTTACGGTACGGCTTTATATCTCGGCTCTACGGTACGGCTTTATATCCCCGCTCTGCGGTACGGCTTTATATCACCGGTCTACGATACGGCTTTATATCACCACTTTACGGTACGGCTTTATATCTCGGCTCTACGGTACGGCTTTATATCTCAGGTCTACGGTACGGCTTTATATCACCGCTCTACGGTACGGCTTTATAATCACCGCTCTACGGTACGGCTTTATATCACCGCTCTACGGTACAGCTTTATATCACCGCTCTACGGTACGGCTTTATATCACCTCTCTACGGTACGGCTTTATATCTTGGCTCTACGGTAAGGCTTTATATCACCGGTCTACGGTACGGCTTTATATCTCGACTCTACAGTACGGCTTTATATCACCAGTCTACGGTACGGCTTTATATCACCACTCTACGGTAAGGCTTTATTTCCCCGGTCTACGGTACGGCTTTATATCACCACTTTACGGTACAGCTTTATATCACCACTTTACGGTACGGCTTTATATCTCGGCTCTACGGTACGGCTTTATATCCCCGCTCTGCGGTACGGCTTTATATCACCGGTCTACGATACGGCTTTATATCACCACTTTACGGTACGGCTTTATATCTCGGCTCTACGGTACGGCTTTATATCTCAGGTCTACGGTACGGCTTTATATCACCGCTCTACGGTACGGCTTTATAATCACCGCTCTACGGTACGGCTTTATATCACCGCTCTACGGTACAGCTTTATATCACCGCTCTACGGTACGGCTTTATATCACCTCTCTACGGTACGGCTTTATATCTTGGCTCTACGGTAAGGCTTTATATCACCGGTCTACGGTACGGCTTTATATCTCGACTCTACAGTACGGCTTTATATCACCAGTCTACGGTACGGCTTTATATCACCACTCTACGGTAAGGCTTTATTTCCCCGGTCTACGGTACGGCTTTATATCACCACTTTACGGTACGGCTTTATATCTCGGCTCTACGGTACGGCTTTATATCTCAGCTCTACAGTACGGCTTTATATCACCGCTCTACGGTACGGCTTTATATCACCGCTCTACGGTACGGCTTTATATCACCGCTCTACGGTACGGCTTTATATCCCCGGTCTACGGTACGGCTTTATATCACCGCTCTACGGTACGGCTTTATATCTCGGCTCTACGGTACGGCTTTATATCTCAGCTCTACAGTACGGCTTTATATCACCGCTCTACGGTACGGCTTTATATCTCGGCTCTAAGGTACGGCTTTATATCTCGGCTCTACGGTACGGCTTTATATCACCGCTCTACGGTACGGCTTTATATCACCGCTCTACGGTACGGCTTAGTCGCACATGAGGGGTAGATAATATGTATTTCATAAAACCCATATATGTAGCAAAAAGTCCCTCCTACAAAGTGGCTGCTGCTGGTAATTACAGGCTGGGGTCTCATTAAAATCCGTGACAACTGTGCCTGCAAAGACCTGTAACGGCCACTATACAGGGTCGGAGCTATCTGCTTCCACTCTACCATGCATGTGTTGCCAGTGACAAGAGGCTCCTGATCAGCCGATCGTTTGGGATCTTGAGCGGACCGCAGCCAACCAACTACTGATGGCCTATCCTGAGGACAGATCACCAATATAAATGGTGAGCCCCATTACCCCATCAGCAGGCGGCCGCGTGTCGTCGGGCTGACTTTAAGATGAAGTCAGAAGCGTTATAGTAACGCGGTTTCACCCGTGATTTCGGTTCAATTCGATTCCCCGATTTTGGTGTCAAACTAGTTGAACTTAATTTAGTAATCCAAGACTGTGGGCGCAGCGGGCAGCCTGATGGGCTTTACCGGGGTGATGAAATTGCACCCACATTTACTGCTGGCAGTGGCCATGTTGTCACTATCGCTATGAATGCTGGGAAGATCACGTGACTGCAGTCCCCAATCATTATGCGCAATTTTTCCAGGTTCAAGTTTGATGGCAGATCAAGCGAACTTGTCAGAAAGTCCTGCACCAGGTGTAACTAAACCCGTACGTACGTGCCGCCGGGCGCCGTCTGTCTGTTCATATATCCAATCTGGTGGTACATTGGTGGCCTTGGACATTACATGCTGATTTACTCATGTGACAAGTGCTGGCCAATCAGGAAGCAGCATACACTATTGACTACCGCGGACAGTAGTGCCAGGCTCACAATGGCCAGGAAGTAGGTGGATGGCGCCAGGTACCATAACTTCATCCCCCCCTCTAGTCCTCGGACTAAATTGGGCCCCGGGAATGGAGGATTCCGTTCACTTGATTTATTGGGTTAATGTTTAAATCAGCCCATAAGATATAAATCAGGAGTACCAAGTCCCTTCCCTGTGTCCGAGCAGGGCCGACCGGGGCCGATCCAAAGGTGCACATGGGGACAGGACCAGTGATGTCAGCACACCGTGTTATGACATCCATCACTCACGGCTCCAACTCAAACACGAGAGCCTCTGAGTGATTCGCCATACTGCGGACGGTCCAGATCTACTGGAGATCTACTGGATCCGCATTAACTGCACTTGTGTATTATGCAGGGACTCCTCCAACCTCATGACCATCACATCTAGCAGACTGATCCTACCAAGATGGCACATGTGGTTTATACGGTGGTGCGCCGTGTACGCCGCTGGGATCCGGCGATCTCTATTGTCTCGTGTGTTTTAGTTTCTATTTTTTCATAGATTTTAATAAATTCAGTTTCTAGAAGGCGTCTTGGGATCCGTCACACTGCTGGCATTATGTTCACCGCTATCCGCCTTCATCCCATCTGAAGTAGCGCTGAGCTGCCCACAACTTCCTATGTTTCCACGTTCTGTAATGAGTTGGCATCGGGATCAGGTCTGGTCCTTCCGTTCTCTGCGGCTGTGATGAGCTTCTCGTCGCGGTCCGTCTCCATCGCCATCACTTTATTAACGCACTGCATTCTTTCCTGGCGCAGTCACGAACGGTCCGGATACAAGAGAACGAGTCACTAAGTGGGTGGCTTCATATTATTACACAGCACCGGGTGGAGGATCTCACAGCGAGCGGCCCGCGCTAAACATTATATCACTTATTATACCCCGAGCACAAAGACTGCAAGAGTACAGGCAGACAATGGAGGCAAGTAACACCCCAGACCAAAGCTCTACCCCCCTGTCTATAGAAATCTGTTCCCTCACTCATGACCGAACTCTACAGACATACACTGAAGGCCCCTTTATTACAGCCCCCACCTCTATATTGGGGTAAACCATAGCCAAGAGTCCGCACTCCAGGGAATAGAGAGTCCGCCACCGTGCTGACAGGGAACATGTCAGGCATCACCCATCTGACACACACATAGGATATCAGACGTCTGGGGGCCGCACCTGCCTAGGGATAGGGAGAAACCTGTGGGCCACCGGCAGCTGTGTGGTCACCGTACTACACACTACACAATGTACGCACCCCAGAACACAAGGAAGGGAGGGACAGCAGGTGTCCAGACTGTCCTCAGGGGAGGAGAGAGGGACACTACAGACAAGCATGCAAACACCAGCTCTGAGTGGGCTCTACACAGTACAACAGTAAAGCACTACAATAACCAGCAATCTCTCCCAAGAGTTTGCTGGTATTTATCTGCAGCAGATGAGCGGGATTGGCTGGTGGAGAATAGCACACCTAGCCAGCTCAATTACCCCCTACCTGTGAAGGTGTGCACAAGGAAGCCTGTAGAACCACAGGTCCCAGAAGCACATCCTTAACACAGCTGAATACAACGCTGGAGCTCCAACTAACGTGTCCAAACGCACAACTCGCCGTTCCTCCGCACGGATGGTATAACAGCGGGCGACCAGTTCCAGCGCCATTGTGTCTAAGAGAAACAGAAAGACTCCAGCGGGCAAAAGAGCGCAAAACTTGTATCACTGAGCAGCGGAGAACACGTCCTGGTCAGATGGAGACAGATTTATGTACTGATGGGAGGGCAGAATTTGGCGCAAGCAGCATGAATCGCTGACCCCTTCCTGTCAGCCGGTCAGAACATGTCAGCACCGCCGTCTAATCTGCAGCAACTACAAGAAGCTTCCTGTCCGCAGGGGCCGAGATTCCTGCAGAACCATTTCAGCAGTGAGTGGAATCTACAAATATTTATGAAAACTGATAATTTTCTCTGTTTTTGAAGGCCAAAGGAGGTCCAACGCTACTAGATGGGGGTCTCATAAAGGAGCCGTCAGTGTGGAACAGAGCTGTACACAAATCATCTTGGCCACCAAGTAGCTGTATGATAGAATGGTATCTCGCTATTCTAGCGTCCACGTAGGATTACTACATATGGCAATTTAGGGTTAACTTGATGCACTACAGGGTTGTACATTTTGTATAGGACTTTCTTGAATATGGGGCCAAGTTTTAAATAAATAATCATAGTAATTTAAAGTGGCGCCTGGACTGCGGCTGAAGTGGCGCCTGGACTGCGGCTGAAGTGGCGGCTGGACTGCGGCTGAAGTGGCGGCTGGACTGCGGCTGAAGTGGCGGCTGGACTGCGGCTGAAGTGGCGCCTGGACTGCGGCTGAAGTGGCGGCTGGACTACGGCTGAAGTGGCGGCTGGACTGCGGCTGAAGTGGCGCCTGGACTGCGGCTGAAGTGGCGCCTGGACTGCGGCTGAAGTGGCGCCTGGACTGCGGCTGAAGTGGCGCCTGGACTGCGGCTGAAGTGGCGCCTGGACTGCGGCTGAAGTGGCGCCTGGACTGCGGCTGAAGTGGCGCCTGGACTGCGGCTGAACTGGCGCCTGGACTGCGGCTGAAGTGGCGCCTGGACTGCGGCTGAAGTGGCGCCTGGACTGCGGCTGAAGTGGCGCCTGGACTGCGGCTGAAGTGGCGCCTGGACTGCGGCTGAAGTGGCGCCTGGACTGCGGCTGAAGTGGCGCCTAGACTGCGGCTGAAGTGGCGGCTGGACTGTGGCTGAAGTGGCGCCTGGACTGCGGCTGAAGTGGCGCCTGGACTGCGGCTGAAGTGGCGCCTGGACTGCGGCTGAAGTGGCGCAGAGCACTGCAGAATACCCTAGTTCTATTCACATGGGAACGCCGCTCTCGATGACCCCTCTGAAACCTACACAACCCTCCTCTACTGGCCAATCCCAGCGGACACCTTACAATCCGATGAAAGAGACATATTATTGGCTGGTTTTTTAAAGCACACATTCCGGGGCAGAATTAATATTGCGTTAGTGCAATAGTGTTAATATTTAATGGGGAGCATTCATTAATATGCTAATGTAAATGAATCATTCATGGCAGCGATACGCTGAGGAGAGCCTGACAAGAGCTCTAGTTTCTCGTACGGCGAGACACAATGGTCCAAGCCGCCATGACAAGAGATCAGTGGTAAAGATGAGGGAGATCCGTGTCATCCGTGACCCCCCCCCCCCACCTTGGTGCTCCTATGGCGACATTTATTCTGGACTTCCACTGATCTAAAATTGCGCAACACCGCGACCACTGACCTCGCTGCAGCGCCCTCTTATCTCCCCAGCGCCGCTCAGCACCAGGAATGCTACCTGCCACATGCAGCCCTTGTTCTCGCACCCCTGGACTGCATTCGGCTGCCTCGGCTAGCTGCGTGGCTACAAGACCCCCGGCTGATTTACCCTCAGTGGAGGATCTAGTTTCATCCGGGCGTCTAAGAGAAATGTCTTCTTCTCCCTCACTAAAAACAATAACCATATTCAGATGAGCCGAACGTGAATAACAAAAGGCATAGAGGATGTGAGAACGGCCGACGCCCGGAGGTGGCCTCCACGCCACCCCAAATATACCCACCATAGTCATATAGAGGATGCCAGGTGCTCGGGGGGAGGGGCTGGCGGGATGATAAACAATGTAGCAGAATGTGAGATACAATGTATCTCTTCCTAATAAAGCGTGCGGCGCATCGATCTCCTCCGTCGTCACAGGAGATGTCAGACCCCGTCTACAAATAAGATGTTCATCCACAGGCCGCGCTATTGATTGCCTATCGACAGACTGTTTTGCTGTGTTTTCCCTCCAGGGTTGCTGTAGAGAGGAGTATAAACTGCTGTCAATTGTTCTCAGCGGGGACCTCCTTCCTCCATCAGCTGACGGCCCAGGAGAAAACAACGAAAATTGGGCTGGTTTAAATTGAAAAACCTGCAAAGTGATTCAGGAATGGGGTGAGGGATGATAGGGGGGAGGGGGAGAGGGGGGAGAAGGGGAGGGGGAGAGGGGGATAGGAGAGAGAAGGGGGAGGGGGGAGAGGAGGGGAAGAGGGGGATAGGGGAGAGAGGGGGGAGGGGGGAGAGGAGGGGGAGGAGGGGAGGAGGGAAGGGGGAGGGGAGGGGGGAGAGATGGGGGAGAGGTGGGGAGCGGGGGCAGGATTTTGGCGCTTTATAAATTATTATTTTACTCAAAGCTCATCATTAGCAGAAAACTTTTCTCCTCTGGTTGGCTGCTTGACTTCTGGCACATTCTGATACCTAACGGGGCTTCCTGGTGACTTACCCCCTGGAGCCCTGTCTGTCAGCGGCTTGTCTGTCCCACTGCGCTCTACAGCACCCCATATACTAATGTACGGTATAGCACTGTACCATGTGACTCGTGTAATCCAGCCACACGCTACTATAGCAGTCAGCTGGCCTCTGTTCACACTTGCATCGCCTCCAAGAGTTCCATCAAATGCCAGAAAAAGCAGTGCGGCGCGCAGCGGTCAGCGAGTCCCGTGAGGCGGCGAGATCTCGCTTATCTTAGTCCTTCTTTCCGGAATTGAAATGTGAACAACACCAAAAATGGATACAAAAAAGCAAAAAGGATCATTGTATCAAGTAACAGAATAAAGGAGATCCACAGAGAAACGCTGCTTAACCCCTCGGTGACCGGCCTCGAGTGCTTTACTGTAGCTTTCAGCAGCACGCGGCGCGCCCAATAGCCAGGCCGTTACTAACAACATTAAGCATGGCCACAGACTGGTCTCTGATCATTTTAACTCCTTAAATGCCAAGGTCATAACAACCACAGCATCTAAGAAATCTGACAGAGGGAGGGAGCTCTGTAAGCCTATCAGCCCCCAAAATGCGATGGTGGGGGAGGGGGCAAATATTTTACTGAGGCCATAGAGGCTCCAACAAAGACCTTCATGTCTTCTATAAGCATGTGCAGCGTCCCATAGGGTGACTCCGGACATGGGGCATACGTTGAGGAGCGGGGAGGGTAGAGTGGACACTTGTCCCGGTTGCACTACGGACACACGTAGCCTCGGCCAGAGCAGCGCTGGGCCTCTTCCGGACACCCCTAGGAGAGGGATGGCCAATATAGATGGAACAGGAATACATCTTTGTCACGCGTGACGCCATCATTCCCATTACCCACCGGTATGACCCTTGGCGGTAATAAAGAGAATTCACACACAGCATAAGGTTGAAGGACCTCAGTCCCTGGGAATGGTCAGGACTGGCACATTAGTGCAGGTAGGGACAGACGGTTGGAGGTCCGGGAGGAAACTCAGGATGACATCAGGCCTGCGTTATCTGTCAGGTACCGCTCCTGGAAGGGGAACACTCCGGAGGAGGATAGGGGTCCCTCCACAGACCTCACGTAGGTCAGTACCTCTGCACGGTGGTCTTGGCCTTTCTTGTCTCCTCACGCTCTTTCTCTCTCTTAATGGCTCCTGACATTGGGGTCCTTGGGGTACCGCTCTTTCTCTTCCATTCTTCACCACATGAGGGTTGAAGGTACCCCCATGTGGCTAGGACACTCTCTCAAACAACCCAGAAGACCAGAAGAACCACCTTGTTCTCCAACACTCCTACTTACAGTCTCTGGCATACCACATGACCGCTATACATTTGCAGGCATCTCCCAGTCTCATGCAGACATTAACCCCTCACTTGCTGCAGCTGTGCTACACATAACAAGAGACTAGTCAATTTGCACAGAGCATCTACACAAAAGACCTGACATGTATGACATGATGGCGGGGCCAGGAACAGACGTTCGGGGCCACTACACACGTGTCCTATTAGTGCCCACACGTTCTCATCACACAGCACTGGATTAATAGATCTGCATTGGGGCGTTCAGACCTGCGTCTTTCACGCACGTATTTACATCCGTCTAAACAAAAAAGCATCATGTCCTGTTTTGGTCAGTATGAGGGACTGAACGGCCCACAGAAGTCAACGGGATTGCAGAAATAGGCGGTGACTCCCGAACGCGAGCGGTCACGGCGTATCAACGGGATTGCAGAAATAGGCGGTGACTCCCGAACGCGAGCGATCACTGCGTATCAACGGGATTGCAGAAATAGGCGGTGACTCCCGAACGCGAGCGGTCACTGCGTATCAACGGGATTGCAGAAATAGGCGGTGACTCCCGAACGCGAGCGGTCACTGCGTATCAACGGGATTGCAGAAATAGGCGGTGACTCCCGAACGCGAGCGGTCACTGCGTATCAACGGGATTGCAGAAATAGGCGGTGACTCCCGAACGTGAGCGGTCACTGCGTATCAACGGGATTGCAGAAATAGGCGGTGACATCCGAACGCGAGCGGTCACTGCGTATCAACGGGATTGCAGAAATAGGCGGTGACATCCGAACGCGAGCGGTCACTGCGTATCAACGGGATTGCAGAAATAGGCGGTGACTCCCGAACGCGAGCGGTCACGGCGTATCAACGGGATTGCAGAAATAGGCGGTGACTCCCGAACGCGAGCGGTCACTGCGTATCAACGGGATTGCAGAAATAGGCGGTGACTCCCGAACGCGAGCGGTCACTGCGTATCAACGGGATTGCAGAAATAGGCGGTGACTCCCGAACGCGAGCGGTCACGGCGTATCAACGGGATTGCAGAAATAGGCGGTGACATCCGAACGCGAGCGGTCACTGCGTATCAACGGGATTGCAGAAATAGGCGGTGACTCCCGAACGCGAGCGGTCACTGCGTATCAACGGGATTGCAGAAATAGGCGGTGACTCCCGAACGCGAGCGGTCACTGCGTATCAACGGGATTGCAGAAATAGGCGGTGACTCCCGAACGCGAGCGGTCACTGCGTATCAACGGGATTGCAGAAATAGGCGGTGACTCCCGAACGCGAGCGGTCACTGCGTATCAACGGGATTGCAGAAATAGGCGGTGACTCCCGAACGCGAGCGGTCACTGCGTATCAACGGGATTGCAGAAATAGGCGGTGACTCCTGAACGCGAGCGGTCACTGCGTATTTAGGCATAAAATCAATGGCGCGGCCTGTTTTTGTGCTGGTCATAAGCGCGAGCAGAGTCGGATACGCAGCAAATATGCAGGAAAACACCGGATCCACGGCCTGAAAGCTGCATCTGCCCGTGTGAATGAGCCCTCTGCGGCCATGTGTGTGGCGGTCTCCTGACGTGGCTTCTAGCTGGGGGGTAAGAATGTCTTCATTCTGGCGCTCCACATTGGCAGTTTCGTTTGATGCCATGTACTATTCGTGCATTACGTTGGCACCACCCTCTTGGGATCTGGGCGTGCCCGCTGGACCGTGCCCGCTGCACTTTGCACTTGTCGGCACACAGATTGTTTATCTATTTGCACAACTTCCTTCCTTCCAAATGTACTAAAATGTAAAGTATTCTGAATGTATTTGGTTCGGCCGTGTTTTAGCGCCCGAGGGGTGCGTGTTGTCACCGTATTTCCGATAATGCCACGCCCCCCCGCAGCGCGCTGAAAACTACAACTCAAAAAGCAGGAAAACAAAAAACTTATGGCTGTTGAAACACAACAATAAAAAGCGCGTCATTCAGGGGTTAATGCGTTGGCTGGCCGGGTACAAGTGCAGCGCTAGTAGAAAGCAGAGGGCGGAGCGGTGCCCATGATCCATGAAGGATGCAGCCCGAGGACGCCCCCCCAGAAGCCACATGTTCGCTGTCAGATCCGTGCAGCGCGCTCCGCTGATGTGAGAGGCTGCGGCCCTGGGCGCTGCGCACGCAGCCAACACAGACACATGCATGCACCGCAGCAGCGCTGACTACAACCGCACAATGAGAATGCGGACGGCCGGCCCAGACGATAGTCGCCAACGTTACGCCAAAATTAATCTTTCAACACGCCAATTCAAACGCAGCTAACTGGACATCCCAGCGGTCTGCGCGGCGGCTGCAGAGGGGCGATCGCCGCCCGCCTCACCTTCCATCCTCTTCTACAACCGATTTATCTGTGAACCCGGAAGAGTCTTACACGCTGCACTGTAAGGATGCCTCCAGGAATAGAAGGGTTAATAAACTGTGTGCCCCCCGGTGTGTGAGGAGCTGCCACTCGGCGTCCCTCCAGGAGGCCACCAATACAGGCAGACAACAACGAATACTGAAGGACAAATGGGGCCCTGCGCATCATGGGGCCCTGCGCGTCATGGGGCCCGGCGCATCATGGGGCCCTGCGTGTTATGGGGCCTGGCACATCATGGGGCCCTGCGTGTTATGGGGCCTGGCGCATCATGGGGCCCTGCGCATCATGGGGCCCTGCGCGTTATGGGGCCCTGCGCATCATGGGGCCCGGCGTGTTATGGGGCCCTGCGTGTTATGGGGCCCTGCGCATCATGGGGCCCGGCGTGTTATGGGGCCCTGCGCGTCATGGGGCCCGGCGCATCATGGGGGCCGGCGTGTTATGGGGCCCGGCGCATCATGGGGCCCGGCGCGTTATGGGGCCCTGCGCATCATGGGGCCCGGCGCGTCATGGGGCCCGGCGCGTCATGGGGCCCGGCGCGTTATGGGGCCCTGCGCATCATGGGGCCCGGCGCATCATGGGGCCCTGCGCATCATGGGGCCCGGCGCATCATGGGGCCCTGCGTGTTATGGGGCCCGGCGCATCATGGGGACCTGCATGTTATGGGGCCCTGCGTGTTATGGGGCCTGGCGCATCATGGGGCCCTGCGTGTTATGGGGCCCTGCGCATCATGGGGCCCGGCGTGTTATGGGGCCCTGCGTGTTATGGGGCCCTGCGTGTTATGGGGCCCTGCGCATCATGGGGCCCGGCGTGTTATGGGGCCCTGCGTGTTATGGGGCCCGGCGCATCATGGGGACCTGCATGTTATGGGGCCTGGCACATCATGGGGCCCTGCGTGTTATGGGGCCCTGCGCATCATGGGGCCCTGCGCATCATGGGGCCCTGCGCATCATGGGGCCCGGCGTGTTATGGGGCCCTGCGTGTTATGGGGCCTGGCGCATCATGGGGCCCTGCGCATCATGGGGCCCTGCGCATCATGGGGCCCGGCGTGTTATGGGGCCCTGCGTGTTATGGGGCCTGGCGCATCATGGGGCCCTGCGTGTTATGGGGCCCTGCGTGTTATGGGGCTTGGCACATCATGGGGCCCTGCGTGTTATGGGGCCTGGCGCATCATGGGGCCCTGCGCATCATGGGGCCCTGGCGTGTTATGGAGCCCTGCGTGTTATGGGGCCCAGCGCATCATGGGGCCCTGCGTGTTATGGGGCCCTGCGCGTCATGGGGCCCGGCGCATCATGGGGGCCGGCGTGTTATGGGGCCCGGCGCGTTATGGGGCCCTGCGCATCATGGGGCCCTGCGTGTTATGGGGCCCTGCGCATCATGGGGCCCGGCGCATCATGGGGCCCGGCGCGTTATGGGGCCCTGCGCGTCATGGGGCCCTGCGTGTTATGGGGCCTGGCGCATCATGGGGCCCTGCGCATCATGGGGCCCTGGCGTGTTATGGAGCCCTGCGTGTTATGGGGCCCAGCGCATCATGGGGCCCTGCGTGTTATGGGGCCCAGCGCATCATGGGGCCCTGGCGCATCATGGGGCCCTGGCACATCATGGGGCCCTGCGTGTTATGGGGCCTGGCGCATCATGGGGCCCTGTGCATCATGGGGCCCTGCGTGTTATGGGGCCCTGCGTGTTATGGGGCCTGGCGCATCATGGGGCCCTGCGTGTTATGGGGCCCTGCGTGTTATGGGGCCCTGCGTGTTATGGGGCATGGCGCATCATGGGGCCCGGCCCTGTAGAGAGGTTGTCTCATCAGTATGTTGCCAACAGCTGATTGCCCCCATATGCCAGTCCCAGCCCGGCATTGCCTGCGGGTCGCTCGCACCACAAGTGACAGGTCGGCCCCAGAAGAGGATTCATTTCAACATTCCTCCCTTTTGTAGTCGTTGCATTTCGGAGGGAACTTTAGGCGGATTCCAGCGGCGCTTTCCACTGCCGGATCCATGATAGCAGGCGGAGGGTCCATGATAGCAGGCGGAGGGTCCATGATAGCAGGCGGAGGGTCCATGATAGCAGGCGGAGGGTCCATGATAGCAGGCGGAGGGTCCAGCTCCTCAGGCCGCAGCCCCTCGCTCACAATCTACGACCGCTAAACAATGCTACGAAAAATCGCCTTTGTGTGTAAGAATAAAACGGCCACGCAAAGAACACGGATGCAAAAAGTGTCGTTACACGGATTACATTCAGCTGATTGGACGTGCGAGCGCCACAGTCCGAGGGTCCGGCAGGGCGACATCCGGACATCCACTGATGGCGCCCCGTAACCTGCCCTCGGCGTCGCTGCGAGCCGATCCCCTCACGGATTCATATTAATTATTGGAGGTTTGCTAACTATATAATAAAGGTTTAATGGGAGCAGAAAATGTAATTAACAGGCGGCGGCCGGGGAGCTCGTTACTCTCCGATATTAGAGGTAGAGGAATAATTAGCCGATGGAAGCGCCCCCTTGGGCGCCGTCACTCTTCGCCACTTCCACCATTAGAGGGCACAGTCAGTAAGCAGCGCTCTGCGGAGAGCCCGGACAGTCCGATGACCGCCAGAGGCTACACGCATGCAGGAGTCCAGAATGGTGACCATGCAGGAATGTGCTGCAGTACAAGAACAACGGCTGCAGTGTATTATGAGCCCACCATGAGGGTCTGCAGGCTTACGGAGACCGGGGGCACAGAAGGCATGCCAGGACAAAAAGATACCCGTCAGATGGCAACCAAATGTCCTTGCAAAGTGTCCCACAAGTGCGCGGCTGTGGCCGGCCGGACAGAGGAGGCGTGGGACGGTCCAGCAGTCTTAGGAATACCACTCCAATATCCCAACAAGCTGACCGGCAGCGTGGACGGATTCTTCTTGATCCCCGTGGACATTCATCATGTATCTTCCATCAAGGTGGGATATTTTTAAGACTGCTGGACTGAAGCTCTACATTTCTCATCGGAGGCTTGAGACCACAAATCTCAAGAATTGCATCACTTGCATCTCAAAACCCATCCAGAACCCAGCCTCTACTTACCATGGATGGAACAAAACCCCTCCCTGATGCCCTCAGGGCTTCCCCTCTCGACAGATGCCCACAACCCCCTACTGACCGCCCTGCCCCTCACTAAACTCTGTGTGCCCCAATCCATCCTCAATGCGGCAGCCAGGATCAGCTATCTGTCCTACACTGATGTCTCCTCTAAGCTCCTGTGTCCCCTACTTCCTCCTCATAGACTGTAAGCTTACAGTCTATCAGGAGGAAGTAGGGAGGAGCACAAGAGCTCACAGTCTATTAGGAGGAACTAGGGGGACACAAGAGCTTACAGTCTATGAGGAGGAAATAGGGGGACACAAGAGCTTACAGTCTATGAGGAGGAAGTAGGGAGGAACACAAGAGCTTACAATCTATGAGGAAGAACTAGGGGGAACACAAGAGCTTACAGTCTATGAGGAGGAAGTAGGGGGGACACAAGAGCTTACAGTCTATGAGGAGGAAGTAGGGAGGAACACAAGAGCTTACAGTCTAGGAGGAAGAAATAGGGGGGGGGACACAAGAGCTTACAGTCTATGAGGAGGAAGTAGGGGGGACACAAGAGCTTACAGTCTATGAGGAGGAAGTAGGGAGGAACACAAGAGCTTACAGTCTATGAGGAGGAAGTAGGGAGGAACACAAGAGCTCACAATCTATGAGGAAGAACTAGGGGGAACACAAGAGCTTACAGTCTATGAGGAGGAAGTAGGGGGGACACAAGAGCTTACAGTCTATGAGGAGGAAGTAGGGAGGAACACAAGAGCTTACAGTCTAGGAGGAAGAAATAGGGGGGGGGGGACACAAGAGCTTACAGTCTATGAGGAGGAAGTAGGGGGGACACAAGAGCTTACAGTCTATGAGGAGGAACTAGGGGGACACAAGAGCTTACAGTCTATGACGGGGAAGTAGGGAGGAACACAAGAGCTCACAATCTATGAGGAAGAACTAGGGGGAACACAAGAGCTTACAGTCTATGAGGAGGAAGTAGGGGGAACACAAGAGCTTACAGTCTATGAGGAGGAAGTAGGGGGGACACAAGAGCTTACAGTCTATGGGGAGGAAATAGGGGGACACAAGAGCTTACAGTCTATGAGGGGGAAGTAGGGAGGAACACAAGAGCTCACAATCTATGAGGAAGAACTAGGGGGAACACAAGAGCATACAGTCTATAAGGGGGAAGTAGGGAGGAACACAAGAGCTTACAGTCTATGAGGAGGAACTAGGGGGAACACAAGAGCATACAGTCTATGAGGAGGAAGTAGGGGGAACACAAGAGCTTACAGTCTATGAGGAGGAACTAGGGGGAACACAAGAGCTTACAGTCTATGAGGAGGAAATAGGAAGGAACACAAGAGCTTACAGTCTATGAGGAGGAAATAGGGGGGGCACAAGAGCTTCCAGTCTATGAGGAGGAACTAGGGGGGACACAAGAGCTTACAGTCTATGAGGAGGAACTAGGGGGGACACAAGAGCTTACAGTCTATGAGGAGGAAATAGGAAGGAACACAAGAGCTTTCAGTCTATGAGGAGGAACTAGGGGGGACACAAGAGCTTACAGTCTATGAGGAGGAACTAGTAGGGGCACAAGGGCTTACAGTCTACAAGGAGGAAGTAGGGAGGAATACAAGAGCTTACAGTCTATGAGGAAGGAATAGGGGGACACAAGTGCTTACAGTCTATGAGGAAGGAATAGGGGGACACAAGAGCTTACAGTCTATGAGGAGAAACTAGGGGGGACACAAGTGCTTACAGTCTATGAGGAGGAAGTAGGGGGGGGGGCACAAGAGCTCACAATCTATGACGGGGAAGTAGGGAGGAACACAAGAGCTTACAGTCTATGAGGAGGAACTAGGGGGAACACAAGAGCATACAGTCTATGAGGAGGAAGTAGGGGGAACACAAGAGCTTACAGTCTATGAGGAGGAACTAGGGGGAACACAAGAGCTTACAGTCTATGAGGAGGAACTAGGGGGAACACAAGAGCTTACAGTATATGAGGAGGAAGTAGGGGGGACACAAGAGCTTACAGTCTGAGGAGGAAATAGGGGGGACACAAGAGCTTACAGTCTATGAGGAGGAAATAGGAAGAAACACAAGAGCTTACAGTCTATGAGGAGGAAATAGGGGGGGCACAAGAGCTTACAGTCTATGAGGAGGAACTAGGGGGGACACAAGAGCTTACAGTCTATGAGGAGGAACTAGGGGGGACACAAGAGCTTACAGTCTATGAGGAGGAAATAGGAAGGAACACAAGAGCTTTCAGTCTATGAGGAGGAACTAGGGGGGACACAAGGGCTTACAGTCTACAAGGAGGAAGTAGGGAGGAATACAAGAGCTTACAGTCTATGAGGAAGGAATAGGGGGACACAAGTGCTTACAGTCTATGAGGAAGGAATAGGGGGACACAAGAGCTTACAGTCTATGAGGAGAAACTAGGGGGGACACAAGTGCTTACAGTCTATGAGGAGGAAGTAGGGGGGGGGGCACAAGAGCTTACAGTCTATGAGGAGGAAGTAGGGAGGAACACAAGAGCTTACAGTCCATGAGGAGGAAGTAGGGAGGAACACAAGAGCTTACAGTCTATGAGGAGGAAGTAGGGAGGAACACAAGAGCTTACAGTCTATGAGGAGGAAGTAGGGAGGAACACAAGAGCTTACAGTCTATGAGGAGGAAGTAGGGGGGACACAAGAGCTTACAGTCTATGAGGAGGAAGTAGGGAGGAACACAAGAGCTTACAGTCTATGGGGAGGAAGTAGAGAGAAGCACAAGAGCTTACAGTCTATAAGGAGTAAATATGGAGGAAGACAAGAGCTTACAGTCTATGAGGAGGAAGTAGGGGGGACACAAGAGCTTACAGTCTATGGGGAGGAAATAGGGGGACACAAGAGCTTACAGTCTATGAGGGGGAAGTAGGGAGGAACACAAGAGCTCACAATCTATGAGGAAGATCTAGGGGGGGCACAAGAGCTTACAGTCTATGAGGAGGAACTAGGGGGGACACAAGAGCTTACAGTCTATGAGGAGGAACTAGGGGGGACACAAGAGCTTACAGTCTATGAGGAGGAAATAGGAAGGAACACAAGAGCTTTCAGTCTATGAGGAGGAACTAGGGGGGACACAAGAGCTTACAGTCTATGAGGAGGAACTAGTAGGGGCACAAGGGCTTACAGTCTACAAGGAGGAAGTAGGGAGGAATACAAGAGCTTACAGTCTATGAGGAAGGAATAGGGGGACACAAGTGCTTACAGTCTATGAGGAAGGAATAGGGGGACACAAGAGCTTACAGTCTATGAGGAGAAACTAGGGGGGACACAAGTGCTTACAGTCTATGAGGAGGAAGTAGGGGGGGGGCACAAGAGCTCACAATCTATGACGGGGAAGTAGGGAGGAACACAAGAGCTTACAGTCTATGAGGAGGAACTAGGGGGAACACAAGAGCATACAGTCTATGAGGAGGAAGTAGGGGGAACACAAGAGCTTACAGTCTATGAGGAGGAACTAGGGGGAACACAAGAGCTTACAGTCTATGAGGAGGAACTAGGGGGAACACAAGAGCTTACAGTATATGAGGAGGAAGTAGGGGGGACACAAGAGCTTACAGTCTGAGGAGGAAATAGGGGGGACACAAGAGCTTACAGTCTATGAGGAGGAAATAGGAAGGAACACAAGAGCTTACAGTCTATGAGGAGGAAATAGGGGGGGCACAAGAGCTTACAGTCTATGAGGAGGAACTAGGGGGGACACAAGAGCTTACAGTCTATGAGGAGGAACTAGGGGGGACACAAGAGCTTACAGTCTATGAGGAGGAAATAGGAAGGAACACAAGAGCTTTCAGTCTATGAGGAGGAACTAGGGGGGACACAAGAGCTTACAGTCTATGAGGAGGAACTAGTAGGGGCACAAGGGCTTACAGTCTACAAGGAGGAAGTAGGGAGGAATACAAGAGCTTACAGTCTATGAGGAAGGAATAGGGGGACACAAGTGCTTACAGTCTATGAGGAAGGAATAGGGGGACACAAGAGCTTACAGTCTATGAGGAGAAACTAGGGGGGACACAAGTGCTTACAGTCTATGAGGAGGAAGTAGGGGGGGGCACAAGAGCTTACAGTCTATGAGGAGGAAGTAGGGAGGAACACAAGAGCTTACAGTCCATGAGGAGGAAGTAGGGAGGAACACAAGAGCTTACAGTCTATGAGGAGGAAGTAGGGAGGAACACAAGAGCTTACAGTCTATGAGGAGGAAGTAGGGAGGAACACAAGAGCTTACAGTCTATGAGGAGGAAGTAGGGGGGACACAAGAGCTTACAGTCTATGAGGAGGAAGTAGGGAGGAACACAAGAGCTTACAGTCTATGGGGAGGAAGTAGAGAGAAGCACAAGAGCTTACAGTCTATAAGGAGTAAATATGGAGGAAGACAAGAGCTTACAGTCTATGAGGAGGAAGTAGGGGGGACACAAGAGCTTACAGTCTATGGGGAGGAAATAGGGGGACACAAGAGCTTACAGTCTATGAGGGGGAAGTAGGGAGGAACACAAGAGCTCACAATCTATGAGGAAGATCTAGGGGGAACACAAGAGCATACAGTCTATAAGGGGGAAGTAGGGAGGAACACAAGAGCTTACAGTCTATGAGGAGGAACTAGGGGGAACACAAGAGCATACAGTCTATGAGGAGGAAGTAGGGGGAACACAAGAGCTTACAGTCTATGAGGAGGAACTAGGGGGAACACAAGGGCTTAGAGTCTATGAGGAGGAAGTAGGGGGGACACAAGAGCTTACAGTCTGAGGAGGAAATAGGGGGGACACAAGAGCTTACAGTCTATGAGGAGGAAATAGGACGGAACACAAGAGCTTACAGTCTATGAGGAGGAAATAGGGGGGAGCACAAGAGCTTACAGTCTATGAGGAGGAACTAGGGGGGACACAAGAGCTTACAGTCTATGAGGAGGAACTAGTAGGGACACAAGGGCTTACAGTCTACAAGGAGGAAGTAGGGAGGAATACAAGAGCTTACAGTCTATGAGGAAGGAATAGGGGGACACAAGAGCTTAAAGTCTATGAGGAGAAACTAGGGGGGACACAAGTGCTTACAGTCTATGAGGAGGAAGTAGGGGGGGCACAAGAGCTTACAGTCTATGAGGAGGAAGTAGGGAGGAACACAAGAGCTTACAGTCTATGAGGAGGAAGTAGGGAGGAACACAAGAGCTTACAGTCTATGAGGAGGAAGTAGGGAGGAACACAAGAGCTTACAGTCTATGAGGAGGAAGTAGGGGGGACACAAGAGCTTACAGTCTATGAGGAGGAAGTAGGGAGGAACACAAGAGCTTACAGTCTATGAGGAGGAAGTAGGGAGGAACACAAGAGCTTACAGTCTATGAGGAGGAAGTAGGGGGGACACAAGAGCTTACAGTCTATGAGGAGGAAGTAGGGAGGAACACAAGAGCTTACAGTCTATGAGGAGGAAGTAGGGAGGAACACAAGAGCTTACAGTCTATGAGGAGGAAGTAGGGGGGACACAAGAGCTTACAGTCTATGAGGAGGAAGTAGGGAGGAACACAAGAGCTTACAGTCTATGGGGAGGAAGTAGAGAGAAGCACAAGAGCTTACAGTCTATAAGGAGTAAATATGGAGGAACACAAGAGCTTACAGTTTATGAGGAGGAAGTAGGGGGGACACAAGAGCTTACAGTCTATGAGGAGGAAGTAGGGAGGAACACAAGAGCTTACAGTCTATGAGGAGGAAGTAGGGGGGACACAAGAGCTTACAGTCTATGAGGAGGAAGTAGGGAGGAACACAAGAGCTTACAGTCTATGAGGAGGAAGTAGGGAGGAACACAAGAGCTTACAGTCTATGAGGAGGAAGTAGGGAGGACACAAGAGCTTACAGTCTATGAGGAGGAAGTAGGGAGGAACACAAGAGCTTACAGTCTGGGGAGGAAGTAGAGAGAAGCACAAGAGCTTACAGTCTATAAGGAGGAAATATGGAGGAACACAAGAGCTTACAGTCTATGAGGAGGAACTAGGGGGGACACAAGAGCTTACAGTCTATGAGGAGGAAATAGGGAAACACAAGAGCTTACAGTCTATGAGGAGGAAGTAGGGAGGAACACAAGAGCTTACAGTCTATGAGGAAGTAGGGGGGACACAAGAGCTTACAGTCTATGGGGAGGAAATAGGGGGGACACAAGAGCTTACAGTCTATGAGGAGGAAGTAGGGGGGACACAAGAGCTTACACTCTATGGGGAGGAAGTAGGACGGAACACAAGAGCCTACAGTCTATGAGGAGGAAGTAGGACGGAACACAAGAGCTTACAGTCTATGAGGAGGAATTAGGGAGGAACACAAGAGCTTACAGTCTAGGAGGAGGAAGTAGGGAGGAACACAAGAGCTTACAGTCTATGAGATGGAAATATGGGAGAACACAAGAGCTTACAGTCTATGAGGAGAAAGTAGAGAGGAGCACAAGAGCTTACAGTCTATGAGATGGAAATATGGGAGAACACAAGAGCTTACAGTCTATGAGGAGGAAGTAGGGGGGACACAAGAGCTTACAGTCTATGAGGAGGAAATAGGGGGGACACAAGAGCTTACAGTCTATGAGGAGGAAGTAGGGGGGACACAAGAGCTTACACTCTATGGGGAGGAAGTAGGACGGAACACAAGAGCTTACAGTCTATGAGGAGGAAGTAGGACGGAACACAAGAGCTTACAGTCTATGAGGAGGAATTAGGGAGGAACACAAGAGCTTACAGTCTATGAGGAGAAAGTAGAGAGGAACACAAGAGCTTACAGTCTATGAGATGGAAATATGGGAGAACACAAGAGCTTACAGTCTATGAGGAGGAAGTAGGGGGGACACAAGAGCTTACAGTCTATGAGGGGGAAGTAGGGAGGACACAAGAGCTTACAGTCTATGAGGAGGAAGTAGGGAGGAACACAAGAGCTTACAGTCTATGGGGAGGAAGTAGAGAGAAGCACAAGAGCTTACAGTCTATAAGGAGTAAATGTGGAGGAACACAAGAGCTTACAGTTTATGAGGAGGAAGTAGGGGGGACACAAGAGCTTACAGTCTATGAGGAGGAAGTAGGGAGGAACACAAGAGCTTACAGTCCATGAGGAGGAAGTAGGGAGGACACAAGAGCTTACAGTCTATGAGGAGGAAGTAGGGAGGAACACAAGAGCTTACAGTCTATGAGGAGGAAGTAGGGAGGAACACAAGAGCTTACAGTCTGGGGAGGAAGTAGAGAGAAGCACAAGAGCGTACAGTCTATAAGGAGGAAATATGGAGGAACACAAGAGCTTACAGTCTATGAGGAGGAACTAGGGGGGACACAAGAGCTTACAGTCTATGAGGAGGAAGTAGGGAGGAACACAAGAGCTTACAGTCTATAAGAAGGAAGTTGGGGGGACACAAGAGCTTACAGTCTATGAGGGGGAAGTAGGGAGGAACACAAGAGCTTACAGACTATAAGGAGGAAATAGGGGGGGGGACACAAGAGCTTACAGTCTATGAGGAGGAAATATGGGAGAACAGAAGAGCTTACAGTCTATGAGGAGGAAGTAGGGGGGACACAAGAGCTTACAGTCTATGAGGAGGAAGTAGGGAGGACACAAGAGCTTACAGTCTATGAGGAGGAAGTAGGGAGGAACACAAGAGCTTACAGTCCATGAGGAGGAAATAGAGAGAAGCACAAGAGCTCACAATCTATGAGGAGGAAGTAGGGAGGAACACAAGAGCTTACAGACTATAAGAAGGAAATAGGGGGGGGGGGGCACAAGAGCTTACAGTCTATGAGGAAGTAGAGAGGAGCCCAAGAGCTTACAGTCTATGAGGAGGAAGTAGGGAGGAACACAAGAGCTTACAGTCTATGAGGAGGAAGTAGGGAGGACACAAGAGCTTACACTCTATGGGGAGGAAGTAGGGGGGGACACAAGAGCTTACAGTCTATGAGGAGGATGATGGTGTGCTCACACAGCGGATCTCTGACATGGAATTCATGTGGATTCTGCATTAATGCTGCGTCTCTGTTAGGCGCCCCGTGACTTTGAAAATCCGCGCCACCGCTGCAGATTTTGCCACAAGCAGATTAGAAATCCACATGCAGAACCGCGAGCAGCCATTTGTGGAGGCGAGGCGGATTCCTCACCAGAAAATCCACTGACAGATTTGACCATTGAAGCCTGTGGATCTGCAGATTGCGCGGCTCACGCTGCTTTCATCTGTCATGGCGGCCGTGTTCACGCTGAGCCATTCTTGCTCCAGTGATTTTCTTGAACACCAATTGTTCTGTGTGAACGCGCCGCCGGCTATTGATGCCGAGATGGAATCCACACAGCAGAGTCTGATCACCCGAGGGCCTCATTCACACCGGTGGATGCAGTTTCGAGCCGTGAAATTTGCTGCATTTTTACTGCATGTGTATTTGGTGCAGCCAATCACAGGGCAGCTTTCATTTTCGATTCTGCTCTCATAACATGGAAGCTGAGCTCTGATTGGCTTCTGGGGCGACTAAGACCGGTTCATAGGTCTGCCGCTCTGTGTCTTCAGTGAGACCTCCATAATGGGTGCGGCGAGGATGGCGATGCAGACACAATAGCCCTGAGAATGCCGCAAGGCAAAATATGTCGGGGGGCTATAGGTGAGGTTTTAATGGGGTCTTTGTGGTGCTGACCTGCTAATCCCTACATGGGCTCTTGGACGTTGGCCATCCTATGTTATAGTGTATCTGCACAATGACATATGACACTAACTGATGACCGCCGCTCACATCCCGCCGCCGCTTACATCCTGCTGCCGCTCACATCCCGCCGCCACTTACATCCTGCTGCCGCTCACATCCCGCTGCCGCTTACATCCTGCTGCCGCTCACATCCCGCCACCGCTTACATCCTGCTGCTGCTCACATCCCGCCGCTCACATCCCGCCGCCGCTTACATCCCGCTGCCGCTCACATCCCGCCGCTCAAATCCCGCCGCCGCTTACATCCTGCTGCCGCTCACATCCCGCCGCCGCTTACATCCCGCTGCCGCTCACATCCCGCTGCCGCTTACATCCTGCTGCCGCTCACATCCCGCCGCCGCTCACATCCTGCTGCCGCTCACATCCCGCCGCCGCTTACATCCCGCCGCCGCTTACATCCCGCTGCCGCTCACATCCCGCCGCCGCTCACATCCCGCCGCCGCTTACATCCCGCTGCCGCTCACATCCCGCTGCCGCTCACATATAACTGGATGTTGCCTATTTTAGGGGTTCCACCTGCTGGGATTCTTCGCCTTTGGCAGTTAGAATGGTGTTTGCATTCCGGCACGTCAGCCGTTCTCACAGGAGGCCTTCGCAGGCTTTAATGGCGGCGTCCAGGAATGCCGCAGTCCGGCGTACCCTCTGCTCCGCCCAGGAGGTTCCAGGGAAGCTCCCAGCCGCACACAACCTCTCGTGGCTCATGACTTGGCCTCGCCCCACCGGGTCTGGGATGGAGACCCCTCACACAGTGTCTGCGGGGGCCACAACAAAGACCGGTACACATTATATATATATATACACACATGAGAAGCGGGGCGGATACACAAGCTGGAGATTATATTCTCTGCTGCTTTTGGGCAGTCAAGATGGCTACACTATTCACTGCTCTGTGATTGGCCAGCACTGATCATGTGGGCAGCCCTGGCCAATCACAGAGCAGCTGTAGTGCATGGGTAGTCTTGTGATCAGGTAGTCTAAAGATGGAGGCAGTTATCTTAGCCACCCAAAAAACAGCATCCAGAATGGGTGGAGCAGAAAGACGGCCGATAAGATCCACGAGCGATCCACCCCCTCGGGTCCAGGAGAGGATTCTGTCCCGGAATCGGAGGGTCTCTTTAACCCCTCAAGCTCTGCCATACTCATGAATAGCGCAGCATTCACGTCACTCCTCGTCATCGCGGGCAGCGCGTCCCTTCTGCAGTATCATGGAGGCGTCAATTAACAATGGGCGGGCTTATCACAAAAGGAGCTGACGAAGGCGGGCCGATCACACAGGTTACTCCTAATTAGCATATGGTACAGGGGGGCAATGCTGAATCCAGGGGCAGAGGAGCTGGCGGCCTTCACCTCTGTGGCGCCCGCCGCCAACTGACACAGCGGCTTGTACTCCTCATGAAGTGACAATTGTGCAATTCCCTTGTTTACTCCTCCTGGAAATGAATGAATAAATTGGCACCTGTTGATTACACTTCCCCTTGTCAATGAGGTGTGCCCAATCAGTGTTGGGAATGTCTGTGGACACAGGCTTCTGACAAAAATGGTAACACCCAGTTGTCAATTACAATCATAGCTTTCCAGGAGGAATAACAGAGGGATGTCACAAAGCAGTGGTCTAAGAAAAAAAAAGGTCCAGAATTGCTGTTTTATGGGAACAGCAGTATTTACTAACACAGAGGTGTGAGGAGAGGCTGGCAGAGCACACTGTACTGCAGTACTACGGCGTTGCACTATACTGCAGGTGCCATGAAACAATCGCCGTATCAAGTCCCCGCTGGGAACTAAGAAAAAATACGTTGAAAAAAGTTTTTATTAATTATTAGAAGAATAAAAAGGTAATAAAAGTTGTAAAAACGATTTGCCCGTATTTATAATAAACCCCCCAAAACCTATTTGGCATCGCTGCGTTGGTAAAAGTCCAATCTATCACAGAAATGCGCTATTTACGCCGCATGGTGAACTTCTGCCGAGAGAAAAAAAAAACAGCGCCAGGACCGCGTTCCATTGGTCACCCGTCCCCAAGAAAACACAGTAAAAAGCGATCAGTTGAGGCGATCGAACTCCAAGATGGCGGCAACAAAAAAAAAAACGCAGGACAGAAAAAGAAGACAGATTATATTTTTCCAAAGATATTTAATTTTTTAAAAGTGGGACGGAAAAAAGAGAAACGTCTAAAATATGGTAGAAAAACACAAAAACCCCAACAGCCGCGCCAAAGAAGAAATAGGAGTGACGAGGACAAAGCGCTGATCTCTGCAGACCTGGATCATCCCTACTGGGGGCCATGAAGGCAGCACGCTGTGCGCGTCCCAGAGCGCTGACGCTTTCCCCTGTACGTGGCGTGCAGTGTGTGATCTGTGCCCGTCTGCTGGCGCGGGGGGAGTGACGTTCTCCCATCAGGCTCAGCTGCTCCGGCAACAAATTACATTAATTATTTACCCACAACGCATTGTGAATATTAATGCAATGAACAAGGGAAAAACCCCCGCTGCTGAGCGAGGAGGGGGGAGGTGCGCACCAGGGAGACCACTCAATGAAGGAGATGGAGGGGTCTGCAGCAAGAGGAGTGCGAGGGGACGAGAGACAGAAAAATAGCGCAATGGAAGAGACGCAAAATGAGGTGGGAGAGGCTGAGTAAGGAAAGACGAGGCGCACGGGACAAGTGAAGACAAGAGATGAAGATGTGCGCGCTCACAATCCCCACATCATCGCCAGGATAGAGGGTGAAGCTAGAGACACCCCATCTGTAAGACGTCCCCATCTGTAGGACGTCCCCATCTGTAGGACGTCCCATCTGTAGGACGTCCCATCTGTAAGACGTCCCCATCTGTAGGACGTCCCCATCTGTAGGACGTCCAATCTGTAGGACGTCCAATCTGTAGGACGTCCAATCTGTAGGACGTCCCCATCTGTAAGACGTCCCCATCTGTAGGATGTCCGCATCTGTAGGACGTCCAATCTGTAGGATGTCCAATCTGTAGGACGTCCCCATCTGTAAGACGTCCCCATCTGTAGGACGTCCCCATCTGTAGGACGTCCCATCTGTAAGACGTCCCCATCTGTAGGACGTCTGCATCTGTAGGACACACCCATCTGTGGGACACGCCCATCTGTGGGACACACCCATCTGTAGGACACCGCGTCTGTAGAATGCCCATGTGTAAGATCCCTATCTGTAGGATGCACCATCTATAAGACTCACCATCTGTAAGACGTCCCATCTATAAGACGTCCCATCAGTAGGACGTCCCATCTGTAAGACGTCCCAATCTTTAGGACACGCCCATCTGTAAGACGTTCCTATCTGTAAGACGTCCCATCTGTAAGACGTCCCATCTGTAAGACGTCCCATCTGTAAGACGTCCCATCTGTAGGACGTCCCATCTGTAGGACGTCCCATCTGTAAGACGTCCCATCTGTAGGACGTCCCATCTGTAGGACGTCCCATCTGTAGAACGTCCCATCTGTAGAACGTCCCATCTGTAGAACGTCCCATCTGTAGAACATCCCATCTGTAGAACATCCCATCTGTAAGACTCCCCATCTGTAGGACGTCCCATCTGTAGGACGTCCCATCTGTAGGACGTCCCATCTGTAGAACGTCCCATCTGTAGAACGTCCCATCTGTAGAACGTCCCATCTGTAGAACATCCCATCTGTAGAACATCCCATCTGTAAGACTCCCCATCTGTAGGACGTCCCATCTGTAGGACGTCCCATCTGTAGGACGTCCCATCCGTAGGACGTCCCATCTGTAAGACGTCCCAATCTTTAGGACACGCCCATCTGTAAGACGTTCCTATCTGTAAGACGTTCCTATCTGTAAGACGTCCCATCTGTAAGACGTCCCATCTGTAGGACGTCCCATCTGTAGGACGTCCCATCTGTAGGACGTCCCATCTGTAGAACGTCCCATCTGTAGGACGTCCCATCTGTAAGACGTCCCATCTGTAAGACGTCCCATCTGTAGGACGTCCCATCTGTAGGACGTCCCATCTGTAGGACGTCCCATCTGTAGAACGTCCCATCTGTAGGACGTCCCATCTGTAGGACGTCCCATCTGTAGGACGTCCCATCTGTAAGACTCCCCATCTGTAGGACGTCCCATCTGTAGGACGTCCCATCTGTAGGACGTCCCATCTGTAGAACGTCCCATCTGTAGAACGTCCCATCTGTAGAACGTCCCATCTGTAGAACGTCCCATCTGTAGGACGTCCCATCTGTAGGACGTCCAATCTGTAGGACTTCCAATCTGTAAGACTCCCCATCTGTAGGATGTCCCATCTGTAGGACGTCCCATCTGTAGGACGTCCCATCTGTAGGACGTCTGCATCTGTAGGACACACCCATATGTGGGACACGCCCATCTGTAGGACACCACGTCTGTAGGTTGTCCATGTGTTAGATCCCTATCTGTAGGATGCACCATCTATAAGACTCGCCATCTGTAAGACGTCCCATCTATAAGACGTCCCATCTGTAGGACGTCCCATCTGTAAAACGTCCAATCTTTAGGACACGCCCATCTGTAAGACGTCCCCATCTGTGGGACGTCCCATCTGTAAGAAGTCCAATCTTTAGGACACGCCCATCTGTAAGACGTCCCCATCTGTAAGACGTCCCATCTGTAGGACGTCCCATCTGTAGGACGTCCCATTTGTAGTACGTCCTATCTGTAGGACGTCCTATCTGTAGGACGTCCTATCTGTAGGACACCCCATCTGTAGGACGCCCCATCTGTAGGACGTCCCATCTGTAGGACGTCTGCATCTGTAGGACACACCCATCTGTGGGACACGCCCATCTGCAGGACACCACGTCTGTAGGATGCCCATGTGTAAGATCCCTTTCTGTAGGATGCACCATCTATAAGACTCGCCATCTGTAAGACGTCCCATCTGTAAGACGTCCCATCTGTAGGACGTCCCATCTGTAAGACGTCCCATCTGTAGGACGTCCCATCTGTAAGACGTCCCATCTGTAAGACGTCCCAATCTTTAGGACACGCCCATCTGTAAGACGTCCCATCTGTAGGACGTCCCATCTGTAGGACGTCCCATCTGTAAGACGTCCCAATCTTTAGGACACGCCCATCTGTAAGACGTCCCATCTGTAGGACGTCCCATCTGTAGAACGTCCCATCTGTAGGACGTCCCATCTGTAGGACGTCCCATCTGTAGGACGTCCCATCTGTAGGACGTCCCATCTGTAAGACTCCCCATCTGTAGGACGTCCCATCTGTAAGACGTCCCATCTGCAGGACGTCCCATCTGTAGGACGTCCCATCTGCAGGACGTCCCATCTGTAGGACACGCCCATCTGTGGGACACGCCCATCTGTGGGACACGCCCATCTGTAGGACACGCCCATCTGTAGGATGCCCTTGTGTAAGATCCCTATCTGCAGGATGCACAATCTATAAGACGTCCCATCTATAAGACGTCCCATCTGTAGGACATCCCATCTGTAAGACATCCCATCTGTAAGACATCCCATCTGTAAGACGTCCCATCTGTAAGACGTCCAATCTTTAGGACACGCCCATCTGTAAGACGTCCCCATCTGTAAGACGTCCCCATCTGTAAGACGTCCCCATATGTAGGATGCCCATGTGTAAGATCCCCATCTGTAGGATGCACCATCTGTAAGACGTCCCATCTGTAAGACGTCCCCCCATCTGTAGGACGTCCCATCTGTAGGACGTCCCCATCCGTAAAACGTCCCCATCTGTAACACGTCCCCATCTGTGGGACACGCCCATCTGTGGGACACCCCCATCTGTGGGACACCCCCATCTGTAGGACACTCCCATCTGTAGGATACCCATATTTAAGATGCCCCATCTGTAAGACACCCCATATGTAGGACACCCCCATTTGTTAGACGTCCCATCTGTAAGACACCACATCTGTAGGATGCCCCATCTATAAGACTCCTCATCTGTAAGACATCCCATCTATAAGACGTCCCCATCTGTGGGACACGCCCATCTGTAAGACACCCTCATCTGTAGGACACTCATATGTAAGACACCCCATATGTAAGACACCCCATATGTAGGACACCCCCATTTGTTAGACGTCCCATCTGTAAGACACCACATCTGTAGGATGCCCCATCTATAAGACTCCTCATCTGTAAGACATCCCATCTATAAGACGTCCCCATCTGTGGGACACGCCCATCTGTAAGACACCCCCATCTGTAGGACACCCCCATCTGTTGGACACTCATATGTAAGACACCCCATATGTAAGACACCCCATATGTAGGACACCCCATATGTAGGACCCCCCCATTTGTTAGACGTCCCATCTGTAAGACACCACATCTGTAGGATGCCCCATCTATAAGACTCCTCATCTGTAAGACGCCCCAACTATAAGATGCCCCATTTGTAGGATATCCAGTCTGCAGGACGCCCCAACTGTAAGACACCCCAAGGGTAGGATGTCCCATCTGTAGGACACCCCATCTGTAAGCTCCTCCATCTTTTGGACGCCCCAATTTGTAAGACGCCCCAACGGTAGAAAGTCCCATCTGTAGGACACCCCCTTTTGTAAGACGTCTTATCTGTAAGATGCCCCATCTGTAGCAAGGCCCATCTGTAAGACGTCCAAACTGTAAAACACAAACCTATCTGTAGGATGCCTCAACTGTAATACACCCCATCTGTAAGGTCATGTCCCCCAGTATATGAACAGGTCGTGTCCCCCAGTATATGAACAGGTCGTGTCCCCCAGTATATGAACAGGCCGTGTCCCCCAGTATATGAACAGGTCGTGTCCCCCAGTATATGAACAGGCCGTGTCCCCCAGTATATGAACAGGTCATGTCCCCAGTATATGAACAGGCCGTGTCCCCCAGTATATGAACAGGCCGTGTCCCCCAGTATATGAACAGGCCGTGTCCCCCAGTATATGAACAGGTCATGTCCCCAGTATATGAACAGGCCGTGTCCCCCAGTATATGAACAGGCCGTGTCCCCCAGTATATGAGCAGGCCGTGTCCCCCAGTATATGAACAGGCCGTTTCCCCCCGTATATGAGCAGGCCGTGTCCCCCAGTATATGAACAGGCCGTGTCCCCCAGTATATGAGCAGGCCGTGTCCCCCAGTATACTAGCAGGCCGTGTCCCCCAGTATATGAACAGGTCGTGTCCCCCAGTATATGAACAGGCCCTGTCCCCCAGTATATGAACAGGCCGTGTCCCCCAGTATATGAACAGGCCGTGTCCCCCAGTATATGAACAGGCCGTGTCCCCAGTATAGGAGCAGGCCGTGTCCCCCAGTATATGAACAGGCCGTGTCCCCCAGTATATGAGCAGGCCGTGTCCCCCCGTATATGAGCAGGCCGTGTCCCCCAGTATATGAACAGGCCGTGTCCCCCAGTATATGAACAGGTCGTGTCCCCCAGTATATGAACAGGCCGTGTCCCCCAGTATATGAACAGGTCGTGTCCCCCAGTATATGAACAGGCCGTTTCCCCCCGTATATGAGCAGGCCGTGTCCCCCAGTATATGAACAGGCCGTGTCCCCCAGTATATGAACAGGTCGTGTCCCCCAGTATATGAGCAGGTCGTGGCCCCCAGTATATGAGCAGGCCATATCCCCCAGTATATGAGCAGGCCGTGTCCCCCAGTATATGAACAGGTCGTGTCCCCCAGTATATGAGCAGGTCGTGTCCCCCAGTATATGAGCAGGTCGTGTCCCCCAGTATATGAACAGGCCGTGTCGCCCAGTATATGAACAGGCCGTGTCCCCCAGTATATGAGCAGGCCGTGTCCCCCCAGTATATGAGCAGGCCGTGTCCCCCAGTATATGAGCAGGCCGTGTCCCCCAGTATATGAACAGGCCGTGTCCCCCAGTATATGAGCAGGCCGTGTCCCCCAGTATATGAGCAGGCCGTGTCCCCCCAGTATATGAGCAGACCGTGTCCCCCAGTATACTAGCAGGCCGTGTCCCCCAGTACATGAGCAGGTCGTGTCCCCCAGTATATGAGCAGGCCGTGTCCCCCAGTATATGAGCAGGCCGTGTCCCCCCGTATATGAGCAGGTCGTGTCCCCCAGTATAGGAGCAGGCCGTGTCCCCCAGTATATGAACAGGTCGTGTCCCCCAGTATATGAGCAGGCCGTGTCCCCAGTATATGAGCAGGCCGTGTCCCCTGTATATGAACAGGCCGTGTCCCCAGTATATGAGCAGGCCGTGTCCCCCAGTATATGAGCAGGCCGTGTCCCCCAGTATATGAACAGGTCGTGTCCCCCAGTATATGAGCAGGCAGTGTCCCCCCGTATATGAGCAGGCCGTGTCCCCCAGTATATGAGCAGGCCGTGTCCCCCAGTATATGAGCAGGCGGTGTCCCCCAGTATATGAGCAGGCCGTGTCCCCCAGTATATGAACAGGCCGTGTCCCCCCGTATATGAGCAGGCCGTGTCCCCCAGTATATGAGCAGGCCGTGTCCCCAAGTATATGAGCAGGCCGTGACCCCCAGTATATGAACAGGTCGTGTCCCCCAGTATATGAACAGGCCGTGTCCCCCAGTATATGAACAGGCCGTGTCCCCCAGTATATGAACAGGCCGTGTCCCCCCGTATATGAGCAGGTCGTGTCCCCCAGTATATGAACAGGTCGTGTCCCCAGTATATGAACAGGCCGTGTCCCCCAGTATATGAGCAGGCCGTGTCCCCCAGTATATGAGCAGGTCGTGTCCCCCAGTATATGAACAGGTCGTGTCCCCAGTATATGAACAGGCCGTGTCCCCAGTATATGAACAGGCCGTGTCCCCCAGTATATGAACAGGTCGTGTCCCCCAGTATATGAACAGGTCGTGTCCCCAGTATATGAACAGGCCGTGTCCCCAGTATATGAACAGGTCGTGTCCCCCAGTATATGAACAGGCCGTGTCCCCCAGTATATGAACAGGTCGTGTCCCCCAGTATATGAACAGGCCGTGTCCCCCAGTATATGAACAGGTCGTGTCCCCAGTATATGAGCAGGCCGTGTCCCCCAGTATACTAGCAGGCCGTGTCCCCAGTATATGAGCAGGCCGTGTCCCCCAGTATATGAGCAGGTCGTGTCCCCCCCGTATATGAGCAGGCCGTGTCCCCCAGTATATGAGCAGGTCGTGTCCCCCCCGTATATGAGCAGGTCGTGTCCCCCAGTATAGGAGTAGACCGTGTCCCCCAGTATATGAACAGGTCGTGTCCCCAGTATATGAACAGGCCGTGTCCCCCAGTATACTAGCAGGCCGTGCCCCCCTGTATTGAGTGCCCTCAGCTACTGCGCCCGGTGGAAAGTGCCCTCAGCTACTGCGCCCGGTGGAAAGTGCCCTCAGCTACTGAGCCCGGCGGAGAGTGCCCTTAGCTACTGCGCCCAGCGGAGATTGCCCTCAGCTACTGAGCCCAGCGGAGAGTGCCCTCAGCTACTGAGCCCAGCGGAGAGTGCCCTCAGCTACTGAGCTCGGCGGAGAGTGCCCTCAGCTACTGAGCCCGGCGGAGAGTGCCCTCAGCTACTGAGCCCAGCGGAGAGTGCCCTCAGCTACTGAGCCCTGCGGAGAGTGCCCTCAGCTACTGAGCCCGGCGGAGAGTGCCCTCAGCTACTGAGCCCTGCGGAGAGTGCCCTCAGCTACTGAGCCCGGCGGAGAGTGCCCTCAGCTACTGGGCCCTGCGGAGAGTGCCCTCAGCTACTGGGCCCTGCGGAGAGTGCCCTCAGCTACTGAGCCCGGCGGAGAGTGCCCTCAGCTACTGCGCCCGGCGGAGAGTGCCCTCAGCTACTGCACCCAGCAGGCCGTGTCCCCCAGTATATGAGCAGGTCGTGTCCCCCAGTATATGAGCAGGCCGTGACCCCCAGTATATGAACAGGTCGTGTCCCCCAGTATATGAACAGGCCGTGTCCCCCAGTATACTAGCAGGCCGTGTCCCCCAGTATATGAACAGGCCGTGTCCCCCAGTATATGAACAGGCCGTGTCCCCCAGTATATGAACAGGCCGTGTCCCCCCGTATATGAGCAGGCCGTGTCCCCCCGTATATGAGCAGGCCGTGTCCCCCAGTATATGAGCAGGCCGGGTCCCCCAGTATATGAGCAGGCCGGGTCCCCCAGTATATGAGCAGGCCGAGTCCCCCAGTATATGAGCAGGCCGTGTCCCCCAGTATATGAGCAGGCCGTGACCCCCAGTATATGAACAGGTCGTGTCCCCCAGTATATGAACAGGCCGTGTCCCCCAGTATATGAACAGGTCATGTCCCCCAGTATATGAGCAGGCTGTGTCCCCAGTATATGAACAGGCCGTGTCCCCCAGTATAGGAGCAGGTCGTGTCACCCAGTATATGAGCAGGCCGTGTCCCCCAGTATATGAGCAGGCCGTGTCCCCCAGTATATGAGCAGGCCGTGTCCCCCAGTATATGAGCAGGTCGTGTCCCCCTGTATATGAACAGGCCGTGTCCCCCAGTATATGAGCAGGCCGTGTCCCCCAGTATATGAACAGGTCATGTCCCCCAGTATATGAGCAGGCCGTGTCCCCCAGTATATGAGCAGGCCGTGTCCCCCAGTATATGAACAGACCGTGTCCCCCAGTATACTAGCAGGCCGTGTCCCCCAGTATATGAACAGGCCGTGTCCCCCAGTATATGAGCAGGCCGGGTCCCCCAGTATATGAGCAGGCCGGGTCCCCCAGTATATGAGCAGGCCGTGTCCCCCAGTATATGAGCAGGCCGTGTCCCCCTGTATATGAGCAGGCCGTGTCCCCCAGTATATGAGCAGGCCGTGTCCCCCAGTATATGAGCAGGTCGTGTCCCCCAGTATATGAGCAGGCCGTGACCCCCAGTATATGAACAGGTCGTGTCCCCCAGTATATGAACAGGCCGTGTCCCCCAGTATATGAACAGGCCGTGTCCCCCAGTATATGAACAGGTCATGTCCCCCAGTATATGAACAGGTCGTATCCCCCAGTATATGAACAGGTCGTGGCCCCCAGTATATGAGCAGGCCATATCCCCCAGTATATGAGCAGGCCGTGTCCCCCAGTATATGAGCAGGCCGTGTCCCCCAGTATATGAGTAGGCCGTGTCCCCAGTATATGAGCAGGCTGTGTCCCCCAGTATATGAGCAGGCCGTGTCCCCCAGTATATGAGCAGGCCGTGTCCCCCAGTATATGAGCAGGCTGTGTCCCCCAGTATATGAACAAGTCGTGTCCCCCAGTATATGAGCAGGTCGTGTCCCCCCAGTATATGAACAGGCCGTGTCCCCCAGTATATGAGCAGGCAGTGTCCCCCCGTATATGAGCAGGCCGTGTCCCCCAGTATATGAGCAGGCCGTGTCCCCCTGTATACGAGCAGGCCGTGTCCCCCAGTATACGAGCAGGTCGTGTCCCCCAGTATATGAGCAGGCCGTGTCCCCCAGTATATGAGCAGGCCGTGTCCCCCAGTATACTAGCAGGCCGTGTCCCCCAGTATAGGAGCAGGCCGTGTCCCCCAGTATATGAGCAGGTCGTGTCCCCAGTATAGGAGCAGGCCGTGTCCCCCCAGTATATGAACAGGCCGTGTCCCCCAGTATATGAACAGGTCGTGTCCCCAGTATATGAGCAGGCCGTGTCCCCCAGTATACTAGCAGGCCGTGTCCCCCAGTATATGAACAGGTCGTGTCCCCCTGTATATGAGCAGGCCGTGTCCCCCAGTATATGAGCAGGCCGTGTCCCCCAGTATATGAGCAGGCCGTGTCCCCCAGTATAGGAGCAGGCCGTGTCCCCCAGTATATGAACAGGCCGTGTCCCCCAGTATAACAACAGGCCGTGTCCCCAGTATATGAGCAGGCAGTGTCCCCCAGTATATGAACAGGCCGTGTCCCCCAGTATATGAACAGGTCGTGTCCCCCAGTATATCAACAGGCCGTGTCCCCCAGTATAGGAGCAGGTCGTGTCCCCCAGTATATGAGCAGGCCGTGTCCCCCAGTATATGAGCAGGTCGTGTCCCCCAGTATACTAGCAGGCCGTGTCCCCCAGTATATGAACAGGTCTTGTCCCCCAGTATATGAACAGGTCGTGTCCCCCAGTATATGAACAGGCCGTGTCCCCCAGTATATGAGCAGGCCGTGTCCCCCAGTATATGAACAGGTGGTGTCCCCCAGTATATGAACAGGTCGTGTCCCCCAGTATATGAACAGGCCGTGTCCCCCAGTATATGAACAGGTCGTGTCCCCAATATATGAGCAGACCGTGTCCCCCAGTATATGAGCAGGCCGTGTCCCCCAGTATAGGAGCAGGCCGTGTCCCCCAGTATATGAGCAGGCCGTGTCCCCCAGTATATGAGCAGGCCGTGTCCCCCAGTATAGGAGCAGGCCGTGTCCCCCAGTATATGAGCAGGCCGTGTCCCCCAGTATATGAGCAGGCCGTGTCCCCCTGTATATGAGCAGGTCGTGTCCCCCAGTATATGAGCAGGCTGTGTCCCCCAGTATATGAGCAGGTCGTGTCCCCCAGTATATGAACAGACCGTGTCCCCAGTATATGAGCAGGCCGTGTCCCCCAGTATATGAGCAGGTCGTGTCCCCCAGTATATGAACAGGCCGTGTCCCCCAGTATAGGAGCAGGCCGTGTCCCCCAGTATATGAACAGGCTGTGTCCCCCCGTATATGAGCAGGCCGTGTCTCCCAGTATATGAGCAGGCCGTGTCCCCCAGTATATGAGCAGGTTGTGTCCCCCAGTATAGGAGCAGGTTGTGTCCCCCAGTATATGAGCAGGTTGTGTCCCCCAGTATATGAGCAGGCCGTGTCCCCCAGTATATGAGCAGGTTGTGTCCCCCAGTATAGGAGCAGGCCGTGTCCCCCCGTATATGAGCAGGCCGTGTCCCCCCAGTATATGAACAGACCGTGTCCCCAGTATATGAGCAGGCCGTGTCCCCAGTATATGAGCAGGCCGTGTCCCCCAGTATATGAGCAGGCCGGGTCCCCCAGTATATGAACAGACCGTGTCCCCAGTATATGAGCAGGCCGTGTCCCCAGTATATGAGCAGGCCGTGTCCCCCAGTATATGAGCAGGCCGTGTCCCCCAGTATATGAGCAGGCCGGGTCCCCCAGTATATGAGCAGGCCGTGTCCCCCAGTATACTAGCAGGCCGTGTCCCCCAGTATAGGAGCAGGCCGTGTCCCCCAGTATACGAACAGACCGTGTCCCCAGTATACGAGCAGGCCGTGTCCCCCAGTATATGAGCAGGCCGTGTCCCCCAGTATAGGAGCAGGCCGTGTCCCCCAGTATAGGAGCAGGCCGTGTCCCCCAGTATATGAGCAGGCCGTGTCCCCCAGTATATGAGCAGGCCGTGTCCCCCAGTATAGGAGCAGGCCGTGTCCCCCAGTATATGAAGAGGTCGTGTCCCCCAGTATATGAGCAGGCCGTGTCCCCCTGTATATGAACAGGCCGTGTCCCCCTGTATATGAACAGGCCGTGTCCCCCAGTATATGAACAGGCCGTGTCCCCCAGTATATGAGCAGGCCGTGTCCCCCAGTATATGAACAGGCCGTGTCCCCCAGTATATGAACAGGTCGTGTCCCCCCGTATATGAGCAGGCTGTGTCCCCCAGTATATGAGCAGGCCGTGTCCCCCAGTATATGAGCAGGCCGTGTCCCCCAGTATATGAGCAGGCCGTGTCCCCCAGTATAGGAGCAGGCCATGTCCCCCCGTATATGAGCAGGCCGTGTCCCCCAGTATATGAGCAGGCCGTGTCCCCCAGTATATGAGCAGGCCGTGTCCCCCAGTATAGGAGCAGGCCGTGTCCCCCAGTATATGAGCAGGTCGTGTCTCCAGTATATGAGCAGGCCGTGTCCCCAGTATATGAGCAGGCCGTGTCCCCCAGTATAGGAGCAGGCCGTGTCCCCCAGTATATGAACAGGTCGTGTCCCCCTGTATATGAGCAGGCCGTGTCCCCCAGTATATGAGCAGGCCGTGTCTCCCAGTATATGAGCAGGCCGTGTCCCCAAGTATATGAGCAGGCCGTGTCCCCCAGTATATGAGCAGGCCGTGTCCCCAGTATATGAGCAGGCCGTGTCCCCCAGTATAGGAGCAGGCCGTGTCCCCCAGTATATGAACAGGTCGTGTCCCCCTGTATATGAGCAGGCCGTGTCCCCCAGTATATGAGCAGGCCGTGTCCCCCAGTATATGAGCAGGCCGTGTCCCCCAGTATACTAGCAGGCCGTGCCCCCCTGTCTATGAGCAGGTCGTGTCCCCCAGTATAAGAGCAGGCAGTGTCCCCCAGTATATGAACAGGCTGTGTCCCCCCGTATATGAGCAGGCTGTGTCCCCCAGTATATGAACAGACCGTGTCCCCCAGTATATGAGCAGGCCGTGTCCCCCAGTATATGAGCAGGCCGTGTCCCCCAGTATACTAGCAGGCCGTGTCCCCCAGTATATGAGCAGGCCGTGTCCCCCAGCATATGAGCAGGTCGTGTCCCCCAGTATATGAGCAGGTCGTGTCCCCCAGTATATGAGCAGGTCGTGTCCCCCAGTATATGAGCAGGTCGTGTCCCCCAGTATAAGAGCAGGCAGTGTCCCCCAGTATATGAACAGACCGTGTCCCCCAGTATATGAGCAGGCCGTGTCCCCCAGTATATGAGCAGGCCGTGTCCCCCAGTATACTAGCAGGCCGTGTCCCCCAGTATATGAGCAGGTCGTGTCCCCCAGTATATGAGCAGGCCGTGTCCCCCAGTATAGGAGCAGGCCGTGTCCCCCAGTATATGAGCAGGCCGTGTCCCCCAGTATAGGAGCAGGCCGTGTCCCCCAGTATAGGAGCAGGCTGTGTCCCCCAGTATATGAGCAGACCGTGTCCCCCAGTATATGAGCAGGCCGTGTCCCCCAGTATATGAGCAGGCCGTGTCCCCCAGTATACTAGCAGGCCGTGTCCCCCAGTATATGAGCAGGCCGTGTCCCCCAGTATATGAGCAGGCCGTGTCCCCCAGTATATGAGCAGGCCGTGTCCCCCTGTATACGAGCAGGCCGTGTCCCCCAGTATACGAGCAGGTCGTGTCCCCCAGTATATGAGCAGGCCGTGTCCCCCAGTATATGAGCAGGCCGTGTCCCCCCGTATATGAGCAGGCCGTGTCCCCCAGTATATGAACAGGCCGTGTCCCCCCGTATATGAGCAGGTCGTGTCCCCCAGTATATGAGCAGGCCGTGTCCCCCAGTATATGAGCAGGTCGTGTCCCCCAGTATATGAACAGGTCGTGTCCCCAGTATATGAACAGGCCGTGTCCCCAGTATATGAACAGGCCGTGTCCCCCAGTATATGAACAGGCCGTGTCCCCAGTATATGAACAGGTCGTGTCCCCCAGTATATGAACAGGCCGTGTCCCCCAGTATATGAACAGGTCGTGTCCCCCAGTATATGAACAGGCCGTGTCCCCCAGTATATGAACAGGTCGTGTCCCCCAGTATACTAGCAGGCCGTGTCCCCCAGTATAGGAGCAGGCCGTGTCCCCCAGTATATGAGCAGGTCGTGTCCCCCAGTATAAGAGCAGGCAGTGTCCCCCAGTATATGAACAGACCGTGTCCCCCAGTATATGAGCAGGCCGTGTCCCCCAGTATATGAGCAGGCCGTGTCCCCCAGTATACTAGCAGGCCGTGTCCCCCAGTATATGAGCAGGTCGTGTCCCCCAGTATATGAGCAGGCCGTGTCCCCCAGTATAGGAGCAGGCCGTGTCCCCCAGTATATGAGCAGGCCGTGTCCCCCAGTATATGAGCAGGCCGTGTCCCCCCGTATATGAGCAGGCCGTGTCCCCCAGTATATGAACAGGCCGTGTCCCCCCGTATATGAGCAGGTCGTGTCCCCCAGTATATGAGCAGGCCGTGTCCCCCAGTATATGAGCAGGTCGTGTCCCCCAGTATATGAACAGGTCGTGTCCCCAGTATATGAACAGGCCGTGTCCCCAGTATATGAACAGGCCGTGTCCCCCAGTATATGAACAGGTCGTGTCCCCCAGTATATGAACAGGTCGTGTCCCCAGTATATGAACAGGCCGTGTCCCCAGTATATGAACAGGTCGTGTCCCCCAGTATATGAACAGGCCGTGTCCCCCAGTATATGAACAGGTCGTGTCCCCCAGTATATGAACAGGCCGTGTCCCCCAGTATATGAACAGGTCGTGTCCCCCAGTATACTAGCAGGCCGTGTCCCCCAGTATAGGAGCAGGCCGTGTCCCCCAGTATATGAGCAGGTCGTGTCCCCCAGTATAAGAGCAGGCAGTGTCCCCCAGTATATGAACAGACCGTGTCCCCCAGTATATGAGCAGGCCGTGTCCCCCAGTATATGAGCAGGCCGTGTCCCCCAGTATACTAGCAGGCCGTGTCCCCCAGTATATGAGCAGGTCGTGTCCCCCAGTATATGAGCAGGCCGTGTCCCCCAGTATAGGAGCAGGCCGTGTCCCCCAGTATATGAGCAGGCCGTGTCCCCCAGTATAGGAGCAGGCCGTGTCCCCCAGTATAGGAGCAGGCTGTGTCCCCCAGTATATGAGCAGACCGTGTCCCCCAGTATATGAGCAGGCCGTGTCCCCCAGTATATGAGCAGGCCGTGTCCCCCAGTATACTAGCAGGCCGTGTCCCCCAGTATATGAGCAGGCCGTGTCCCCCAGTATATGAGCAGGCCGTGTCCCCCAGTATATGAGCAGGCCGTGTCCCCCTGTATACGAGCAGGCCGTGTCCCCCAGTATACGAGCAGGTCGTGTCCCCCAGTATATGAGCAGGCCGTGTCCCCCAGTATATGAGCAGGCCGTGTCCCCCCGTATATGAGCAGGCCGTGTCCCCCAGTATATGAACAGGCCGTGTCCCCCCGTATATGAGCAGGTCGTGTCCCCCAGTATATGAGCAGGCCGTGTCCCCCAGTATATGAGCAGGTCGTGTCCCCCAGTATATGAACAGGTCGTGTCCCCAGTATATGAACAGGCCGTGTCCCCAGTATATGAACAGGCCGTGTCCCCCAGTATATGAACAGGTCGTGTCCCCCAGTATATGAACAGGCCGTGTCCCCCAGTATATGAACAGGTCTTGTCCCCCAGTATATGAGCAGGTCGTGTCCCCAGTATATGAACAGGCCGTGTCCCCAGTATATGAACAGGTCGTGTCCCCCAGTATATGAACAGGCCGTGTCCCCCAGTATATGAACAGGTCGTGTCCCCCAGTATATGAACAGGCCGTGTCCCCCAGTATATGAACAGGTCGTGTCCCCCAGTATACTAGCAGGCCGTGTCCCCCAGTATAGGAGCAGGCCGTGTCCCCCAGTATATGAGCAGGTCGTGTCCCCAGTATAGGAGCAGGCCGTGTCCCCCCAGTATATGAACAGGTCGTGTCCCCAGTATATGAGCAGGCCGTGTCCCCCAGTATACTAGCAGGCCGTGTCCCCCAGTATATGAACAGGTCGTGTCCCCCTGTATATGAGCAGGCCGTGTCCCCCAGTATATGAGCAGGCCGTGTCCCCCAGTATATGAGCAGGCCGTGTCCCCCAGTATAGGAGCAGGCCGTGTCCCCCAGTATATGAACAGGCCGTGTCCCCCAGTATAACAACAGGCCGTGTCCCCAGTATATGAGCAGGCAGTGTCCCCCAGTATATGAACAGGCCGTGTCCCCCAGTATATGAACAGGTCGTGTCCCCCAGTATATCAACAGGCCGTGTCCCCCAGTATAGGAGCAGGTCGTGTCCCCCAGTATATGAGCAGGCCGTGTCCCCAGTATATGAGCAGGTCGTGTCCCCCAGTATACTAGCAGGCCGTGTCCCCCAGTATATGAACAGGTCTTGTCCCCCAGTATATGAACAGGTCGTGTCCCCCAGTATATGAACAGGCCGTGTCCCCCAGTATATGAGCAGGCCGTGTCCCCCAGTATATGAACAGGTGGTGTCCCCCAGTATATGAACAGGTCGTGTCCCCCAGTATATGAACAGGCCGTGTCCCCCAGTATATGAACAGGTCGTGTCCCCAGTATATGAGCAGACCGTGTCCCCCAGTATATGAGCAGGCCGTGTCCCCCAGTATAGGAGCAGGCCGTGTCCCCCAGTATATGAGCAGGCCGTGTCCCCCAGTATATGAGCAGGCCGTGTCCCCCAGTATAGGAGCAGGCCGTGTCCCCCAGTATATGAGCAGGCCGTGTCCCCCAGTATATGAGCAGGCCGTGTCCCCCTGTATATGAGCAGGTCGTGTCCCCCAGTATATGAGCAGGCTGTGTCCCCCAGTATATGAGCAGGTCGTGTCCCCCAGTATATGAATAGACCGTGTCCCCAGTATATGAGCAGGCCGTGTCCCCCAGTATATGAGCAGGTCGTGTCCCCCAGTATATGAACAGGCCGTGTCCCCCAGTATATGAACAGGCTGTGTCCCCCCGTATATGAGCAGGCCGTGTCTCCCAGTATATGAGCAGGCCGTGTCCCCCAGTATATGAACAGGTTGTGTCCCCCAGTATAGGAGCAGGTTGTGTCCCCCAGTATAGGAGCAGGTCGTGTCCCCCAGTATATGAGCAGGTTGTGTCCCCCAGTATATGAGCAGGCCGTGTCCCCCAGTATATGAGCAGGTTGTGTCCCCCAGTATAGGAGCAGGCCGTGTCCCCCCGTATATGAGCAGGCCGTGTCCCCCCAGTATATGAACAGACCGTGTCCCCAGTATATGAGCAGGCCGTGTCCCCAGTATATGAGCAGGCCGTGTCCCCCAGTATATGAGCAGGCCGGGTCCCCCAGTATATGAACAGACCGTGTCCCCAGTATATGAGCAGGCCGTGTCCCCAGTATATGAGCAGGCCGTGTCCCCCAGTATATGAGCAGGCCGGGTCCCCCAGTATATGAGCAGGCCGTGTCCCCCAGTATACTAGCAGGCCGTGTCCCCCAGTATAGGAGCAGGCCGTGTCCCCCAGTATACGAACAGACCGTGTCCCCAGTATACGAGCAGGCCGTGTCCCCCAGTATATGAGCAGGCCGTGTCCCCCAGTATAGGAGCAGGCCGTGTCCCCCAGTATAGGAGCAGGCCGTGTCCCCCAGTATATGAGCAGGCCGTGTCCCCCAGTATATGAGCAGGCCGTGTCCCCCAGTATAGGAGCAGGCCGTGTCCCCCTGTATATGAACAGGCCGTGTCCCCCTGTATATGAACAGGCCGTGTCCCCCAGTATATGAACAGGCCGTGTCCCCCAGTATATGAGCAGGCCGTGTCCCCCAGTATATGAACAGGCCGTGTCCCCCAGTATATGAACAGGTCGTGTCCCCCCGTATATGAGCAGGCTGTGTCCCCCAGTATATGAGCAGGCCGTGTCCCCCAGTATATGAGCAGGCCGTGTCCCCCAGTATATGAGCAGGCCGTGTCCCCCAGTATAGGAGCAGGCCGTGTCCCCCCGTATATGAGCAGGCCGTGTCCCCCAGTATATGAGCAGGCCGTGTCCCCCAGTATATGAGCAGGCCGTGTCCCCCAGTATAGGAGCAGGCCGTGTCCCCCAGTATATGAGCAGGTCGTGTCTCCAGTATATGAGCAGGCCGTGTCCCCAGTATATGAGCAGGCCGTGTCCCCCAGTATAGGAGCAGGCCGTGTCCCCCAGTATATGAACAGGTCGTGTCCCCCTGTATATGAGCAGGCCGTGTCCCCCAGTATATGAGCAGGCCGTGTCTCCCAGTATATGAGCAGGCCGTGTCCCCCAGTATATGAGCAGGCCGTGTCCCCCAGTATATGAGCAGGCCGTGTCCCCAGTATATGAGCAGGCCGTGTCCCCCAGTATAGGAGCAGGCCGTGTCCCCCAGTATATGAACAGGTCGTGTCCCCCTGTATATGAGCAGGCCGTGTCCCCCAGTATATGAGCAGGCCGTGTCCCCCAGTATATGAGCAGGCCGTGTCCCCCAGTATACTAGCAGGCCGTGCCCCCCTGTCTATGAGCAGGTCGTGTCCCCCAGTATAAGAGCAGGCAGTGTCCCCCAGTATATGAACAGGCTGTGTCCCCCCGTATATGAGCAGGCTGTGTCCCCCAGTATATGAACAGACCGTGTCCCCCAGTATATGAGCAGGCCGTGTCCCCCAGTATATGAGCAGGCCGTGTCCCCCAGTATACTAGCAGGCCGTGTCCCCCAGTATATGAGCAGGCCGTGTCCCCCAGTATATGAGCAGGTCGTGTCCCCCAGTATATGAGCAGGTCGTGTCCCCCAGTATATGAGCAGGTCGTGTCCCCCAGTATAAGAGCAGGCAGTGTCCCCCAGTATATGAACAGACCGTGTCCCCCAGTATATGAGCAGGCCGTGTCCCCCAGTATATGAGCAGGCCGTGTCCCCCAGTATACTAGCAGGCCGTGTCCCCCAGTATATGAGCAGGTCGTGTCCCCCAGTATATGAGCAGGCCGTGTCCCCCAGTATAGGAGCAGGCCGTGTCCCCCAGTATATGAGCAGGCCGTGTCCCCCAGTATAGGAGCAGGCCGTGTCCCCCAGTATAGGAGCAGGCTGTGTCCCCCAGTATATGAGCAGACCGTGTCCCCCAGTATATGAGCAGGCCGTGTCCCCCAGTATATGAGCAGGCCGTGTCCCCCAGTATACTAGTAGGCCGTGTCCCCCAGTATATGAGCAGGCCGTGTCCCCCAGTATATGAGCAGGCCGTGTCCCCCAGTATATGAACAGGCCGTGTCCCCCAGTATATGAGCAGGCCGTGTCCCCCAGTATACTAGCAGGCCGTGTCCCCCAGTATATGAGCAGGCCGTGTCCCCCAGTATATGAGCAGGCCGTGTCCCCCAGTATATGAGCAGGCCGTGTCCCCCAGTATATGAACAGGCCGTGTCCCCCAGTATATGAGCAGGCCGTGTCCCCCAGTATATGAGCAGGCCGTGTCCCCCAGTATATGAACAGGCCGTGTCCCCCAGTATATGAGCAGGCCGTGTCCCCCAGTATATGAACAGGCCGTGTCCCCCAGTATATGAGCAGGCCGTGTCCCCCAGTATATGGAATATGGAATTACATGTCATGTCTTATTGACTTGCACCCCGTTAGGCTTCTTCCTCGGTAAAGCGAACATGGCAGTGATGATTTCCAACGTGCGGCTCTCCAATTGTTACAAGACTACAACTCCCAGCATGCAGTGCAGCTCTGGCGACACTCAGCTTTGCAGGAGCTGGAGAGGCATAGTAGAGTCTGAGCATTTAGCATCATGTCTGCTGTCCAGTGATTTAATGGTTAATATTTGTGAACCCATCCGAGGGGGTGCAAGAGTGGCATTGTATGCCTGGGACATATAGATGTGCCCCCGGCCACCCCCTAATCCCGGATGCCCCCGCCATTTCTGCGCCTTTATCCCCCCATCTCTTCCTTCTGCCTCCATCACATTACAGACAGATTATGATTTATGCTAATTGGCGAGCCGCTCGTGTTGGGGGTCGCTCGCCGCGTCTGCGGGTTTCTGGGTGTATTAATATGCAGGGAGTGGTTGTCGTAAACAGCAGATTGGGAAGGGATGAGCGCGGCTCCGGAAGACACAGAAATGGGACGCGCAAAACCTTCATGTGGAAAAGCTGCGGGAACACCGGTACGGAGGGGGACAGAGAGCAGCTACCGCCAGACACGATGAACGCGCCTTACAGGGTGGCATTGCTATTCTATTCCTTTGTGTCATCCCCCCCGGCAGTGCCATGCTGGTTGTCACGGTGACACAGACGGGCATACCTGCCATCAGCCCCCAGCCCTGCCATCTGGCACGCTTACCCCCTCTCCTGCAGCCGGGCACAGCTGAGCGGGGAGGCGGCTGCTGATTGGCAGGATCCGTGCCTGAGAGTCTGATTAGCGTGTGCCAAGCTGTGGAATCGGGCAGCCTGCCAGAGACCACCGTCCCCAGTGCCCACATGAGCGTTCTGCGCACACTTCTCATCGGAGGGTCCTTCTTGCCGCTTCTGTTGTTCTGTCAGCCTGCGACTCGCCGTGCATTACGGATTTCACCATTTACGTATGCCAGTGATATTAACCCGTCTATTCCTCGCTTGGCTGCGCGCCGCCGTCAATAAGGCGATAAGTTACAGATGCGTCTCCGCTCGTCCCCTTCAACCGCCGGCGTTTATTGTGCTCTCTGACAACAAACAGCCTGAGTTTTATCTTCGGCGCACAGAGGCCGTCCGCATCATCCATCATCCCAACCAGCAGATATACCGCCACAGCGAGCAGGAGGGGCGAAGGGGCGCAAATATACCAGCGGGCAGCTAATCGCGAAGACGGATTACTGATCTGCTTCACTTCCATACACAAACGTGTCCGCCCATAACCCCAAACCTGACAGACCCCAATATCTCGTATCCCATTGCCGTGCCCCCCGAGGTGGCACCTCCTTTAACCCTCGTGGTTGGGATCAGGTCTTCGCTGCAGCGACCCCAGAGCGCTACGCCACAAATAGCCGCAGTTTACAGACAGCTGATGCAATGGGGGTACAGCTGGATGTCCGCACTGGCGGAAGGCTGAAGTACGGAGTGCTGAGTGGGGCAGATGGCACCCCATGTAGCTCTGGAGGCCGGCGGGTCGTGAAGTCATGCACTGGGGGCGCCATACATAGTTTGGAACCCATCCAAATGGACTGAGAACTGTAAACGTTGGCCCTTTAAGAACATGCAGCCTATGGGCAGCCATGACAGTTGGGACATGAGGAGAGGGGTTGACTGCTACAGATGAGACCCAAGCACCGGCCGTGGGGCGCAGCCGAAGAAAGTAAGAGCCGCCATTGGCCAAATCATCAATAAGTCATCATGACATGCCAGCAAAACCCTTGGCTGCCTGCAGTTCACATCACGACCACTAGGGTTCTTTATACCAGAGGGGCATATTATAGAGGCTGCAAGAAACCTTTGTGTCGTAAACTGTGCCCGGCGGATTGCCCTCAGTAACTGCACCCAGCAGAGTGCCCTCAGCTACTGAGCCCGGCGGAGAGTGCCCTCAGCTACTGCGCCCGGTGGAAAGTGCCCTCAGCTACTGCGCCCGGTGGAAAGTGCCCTCAGCTCCTGCGCCCGGCGGAGAGTGCCCTCAGCTACTGCGCCCGGTGGAAAGTGCCCTCAGCTACTGCGCCCGGTGGAAAGTGCCCTCAGCTCCTGCGCCCGGTGGAAAGTGCCCTCAGCTACTGAGCCCGGCGGAGAGTGCCCTCAGCTACTGAGCCCGGCGGAGAGTGCCCTCAGCTACTGAGCCCGGCGGAGAGTGCCCTCAGCTACTGAGCCCGGCGGAGAGTGCCCTCAGCTACTGAGCCCGGCGGAGAGTGCCCTCAGCTACTGAGCCCGGCGGAGAGTGCCCTCAGCTACTGAGCCCGGCGGAGAGTGCCCTCAGCTACTGCGCCCGGCGGAGAGTGCCCTCAGCTACTGAGCCCGGCGGAGAGTGCCCTTAGCTACTGCGCCCGGTGGAAAGTGCCCTCAGCTACTGCGCCCGGCGGAAAGTGCCCTCAGCTACTGCGCCCGGCGGAAAGTGCCCTCAGCTACTGCGCCCGGCGGAAAGTGCCCTCAGCTACTGAGCCCGGCGGAGAGTGCCCTCAGCTACTGAGCCCGGCGGAGGGTGCCCTCAGCTACTGAGCCCGGCGGAGAGTGCCCTCAGCTACTGAGCCCGGCGGAGAGTGCCCTCAGCTACTGAGCCCGGCGGAGAGTGCCCTCAGCTACTGCGCCCAGCGGAGATTGCCCTCAGCTACTGCGCCCAGCGGAGAGTGCCCTCAACTACTGAGCCCGGCGGAGAGTGCCCTCAGCTACTGAGCCCGGCGGAGAGTGCCCTCAGCTACTGAGCCCGGCGGAGAGTGCCCTCAGCTACTGAGCCCGGCGGAGAGTGCCCTCAGCTACTGCGCCCAGCGGAGATTGCCCTCAGCTACTGCGCCCAGCGGAGAGTGCCCTCAACTACTGCGCCCTGCGGAGAGTGCCCTCAGCTACTGAGCCCGGCGGAGAGTGCCCTCAGCTACTGAGCCCGGCGAAGAGTGCCCTCAGCTACTGCGCCCGGCGGAGAGTGCCTTCAGCTACCGCACCCGGCGGAGAGTGCCCTCAGCTACTGCATCCGGCGGAGAGTGCCCTTAGCTACTGCGACCGATCGTGTCCCAGCTGTTCCTAGTGTTATCTATATATAGGTGTCACCTCTCAGTGTAATCCTCTCTGTACAGGGAGGGGAGGAGGTGAGCTGTGACTATTATGAATGGTGGCTCCTGTGTTTTCTATATATAGGTGTTTCCTCTCAGTGTAATCCTGTCTGTATAGGGAGGGGAGGAGGTGAGCTGTGACTATTGTGAATAGTGGCTCCTGTGTTATCTATATATAGGGGTCTCCTCTCAGTGTAAACCTGTTTGTACAGAGAGGGGAGGAGGTGAGCTGTGACTATTGTGAATGGTGGCTCCTGTGTTATCTGTATATGTGTCTCTTCTCAGGGTAACCCCATCTGCACAGGGAGGGGAGGAGATGAGCAGTGACTATTGTGAATGGTGGATCCTGTGTTATTTATATATATGTGTCACCTCTCAGTGTAATCCTGTCTGTGCAGGGAGGGGAGGAGGTGAGCTGTGACTATTATGAATGGTGGATCCTGTGTTATCTATATACAGGTGTCTCCTCTCAGTGTAATCCTGTCTGTAGAGGGAGGGGAGGAGGTGAGCTGTGACTATTGTGAATGGTGGCTCCTCTGTTGTCTATATATTGGTGTCTCCTCTCAGTGTAATCCTGCCTGTGCAGGGAGGGGAGGAGGTGAGCTGTGACTATTGTGAACAGTGGCTCCTGTGTTATCTATATATTGGTGTCTCCTCTCAGTGTAATCCTGTATATACAGAGAGGGGAGGAGGTGAGCTGTGACTATTATGAATGGTGGATCCTGTGTTATCTGTATACGTGTCTCCTCTCAGTGTAATCCCATCTGTACAGGGAGGGGAGGAGGTGAGCTGTGACTATTGTGAATGGTGGATCCTGTGTTATCTATATATTGGTGTCTCCTCTCAGTGTAATCCTGTCAGTACAGAGAGGGGAGGAGGTGAGCTGTGACTATTATGAATGGTGACTCCTGTGTTATCTATATATAGGTGTCACCTCTCAGTACAATCCTGTCTGTACAGGGAGAGGAGGAGGTGAGCTGTGACTATTGTGAATGGTGGCTCCTCTGTTATCTATATATTGGTGTCTCCTCTCAGTGTAATCCTGCCTGTGCAGGGAGGGGAGGAGGGGAGCTGTGACTACTGTGAATTGTGGGTCCTGTGTTATCTATATATAGGTGTCACCTCTCAGTACAATCCTGTCTGTACAGGGAGAGGAGGAGGGGAGCTGTGACTATTGTGAATGGTGGCTCCTGTGTTATTTATATATAGGTGTCTCCTCTCAGTGTAATCCTGTCTGTACAGGGAGAGGAAGAGGTGAGCTGTGACTACTGTGAATTGTGGGTCCTGTGTTATCTATATATTGGTGTCTCCTCTCAGTGTAATCCTACCTGTACAGGGAGGGGAGGAGGTGAGCTGTGACTATTGTGAATGGTGGATCCTGTGTTATTTATATATAGGTGTCACGTCTCAGTGTAATCCTGTCTGTGCAGGGAGGGGAGGAAGTGAGCTGTGACTATTATGAATGGTGGATCCTGTGTTATCTATATATAGGTGTCTCCTCTCAGTGTAATCCTGTCTGTACAGGGAGGGGAGGAGGTGAGCTGTGACTATTGTGAACGGTGGCTTCTGTGTTATCTATATATGGGTCTTCTCTCAGTGTAATCCCATCAGTACAGGGAGGGGAGGAGGTAAGCTGTGACTATTGTGAATGGTGGATCCTGTGTTATCTATATATTGGTGTCTCCTCTCACTCTAATCCTGTCTGTACAGAGAGGGGAGGAGGGGAGCTGTGACTATTGTGAATGGCGGCTCCTGTGTTATCTATATATAAGTGTCTTCTCTCAGTGTAATCCTGCCTGTACAGGAGGGGAGGAGGTAAGCTGTGACTATTGTGAATAGTAGCTCCTGTGTTATCTATATATAGGGGTCTCCTCTCAGTGTAATCCTGTCTGTACAGAGAGGGGAGGAGGTGAGCTGTGACTACTGTGAATGGTGAGTCCTGTGTTATCTATATATTGGTGTCTCCTCTCAGTGTAATCCTGTCTGTACAGAGAGGGGAGGAGGTGAGCTGGGACTATTGTGAATGGTGGGTCCTGTGTTATCTATATATGTGTCTCCTTTCAGTGTAATCCTGCCTGTACAGGAGGGGAGGAGGTAAGCTGTGACTATTGTGAATAGTGGCTCCTGTGTTATCTATATATAGGGGTCTCCTCTCAGTGTAATCCTGTCTGTTCAGGGAGAGGAAGAGGTGAGCTGTGACTACTGTGAATTGTGGGTCCTGTGTTATCTATATATTGGTGTCTCCTCTCAGTGTAATCCTACCTGTACAGGGAGGGGAGGAGGGGAGCTGTGACTATTGTGAATGGTGGATCCTGTGTTATTTATATATAGGTGTCACGTCTCAGTGTAATCCTGTCTGTGCAGGGAGGGGAGGAAGTGAGCTGTGACTATTATAAATGGTGGATCCTGTGTTATCTATATATAGGTGTCTCCTCTCAGTGTAATCCTGTCTGTACAGGGAGGGGAGGAGGTGAGCTGTGACTATTGTGAACGGTGGCTTCTGTGTTATCTATATATGGGTCTTCTCTCAGTGTAATCCCATCAGTACAGGGAGGGGAGGAGGTAAGCTGTGACCATTGTGAATAGTGGCTCCTGTGTTATCTATATATAGGGGTCTCCTCTCAGTGTAATCCTGTCTGTACAGGGAGGGGAGGAGGTGAGCTGGGACTATTGTGAATGGTGGGTCCTGTGTTATCTATATATGTGTCTCCTTTCAGTGTAATCCTGCCTGTACAGGAGGGGAGGAGGTAAGCTGTGACTATTGTGAATAGTGGCTCCTGTGTTATCTATATATAGGGGTCTCCTCTCAGTGTAATCCTGTCTGTTCAGGGAGGGGAGGAGGTAAGCTGTGACTATTGTGAATGGTGGCTCCTGTGTTATCTGTATATGTGACTCCTCTCAGTGTAATCCTGTCTGTACAGGGAGGGGAGGAGGTGAGCTGTGACTATTGTGAATCATGTGTTATTTATATATAGGTGTCACCTCTCAGTGTAATCCTGCCTGTGCAGGGAGGGGAGGAGGTGAGCTGTGACTATTGTGAACCCTGTGCTATCTATATGTAGGTGTCTCCTCTCAGTGTAGTCCTGTCTGTACAGGGAGGTGAGGAGGTGAGCTGTGACTATTGTGAATGGTGGATCCTGTGTTATCTATATATAGGTGTCTCCTCTCAGTGTAATCCTGTCTGTACAGGGAGGGGAGGAGGGGAGCTGTGACTATTGTGAATGGTGGCTCCTGTGTTATCTATATACAGGTGTCTCCTCTCAGTGTAATCCTGTCTGTACAGGGAGGGGAGGAGGTGAGCTGTGACTATTGTGAATGGTGGCTCCTCTGTTATCTATATATTGGTGTCTCCTCTCAGTGTAATCCCATCAGTACAGGGAGGGGAGGAGGGGAGCTGTGACTATTGTGTATCCTGTGTTTTTTATATATAGGTGTCACCTCTCAGTGTAATCCTGTGTACAGGGAGGGGAGGAGGTGAGCTGTGACTCTTGTGAATGGTGGACCCTGTGCTATCTATATATAGGTGTCTCCTCTCAGTGTAATCCTGTCTGTACAGGGAGGGGAGGAGGTAGGCTGTGACTATTGTGAATGGTGGATCCTGTGTTATCTATATATCTATTTACTCCAAAACATCACCGACTGTCTGTCCGCTGTCTCTAACACCATGTCCTCTCTGTACCTAAAACTAAACCTCTCTAAAACTGACCTGCTGGTATTTCCGCCCTCCACTAACCGACCTCCTCCTGACATCTCCATCTCAGTGTGTGGCACCATAACTCCCAGCATGCCCGCTGCCTTGGGGTCATACTTGACTCTGATCTCTCATTTACCCCCTACATCCAATCTCTGGCCCGAACATGTCAGCTGCACCTCAAGAACATCGCAAAAATCCACCCCTTCCTCACTGTAGACGCTCTAAAAACGCTTATTGTCGCCCTCATCCGCTCCCGGCTCGATTATTACAACTCGTTGCTGATCAGCCCCCCCCTGCACCAGACTCTACCCTCTCCAATCCATCCTGAATGCGGCAGCCAGGCTCATCTTACTGTCCAGCCGCTACTCGGACGCCTCTGCCCTGTGCCGGTCACTGCCAGGCTGCCCGTTACATACAGAATTCAATTCAAACTCGCTACCTTCATCCACAAAGCCCTCCACAGTGCAGCGCCCCCCTATATTGTATCCCTCATCCACAGTGCAGCGCCCCCCTATATTGGATCCCTCATCCACAGCGCAGCGCCCCCTACATTGTATCCCTCATCCACAGTGCAGCGCCCCCCTATATTGTGTCCCTCATCCACAGCACTGCCCCCTATATTGTATCCCTCATCCACAGCGCAGCGCCCCCCTATATTGTATCCCTCATCCACAGTGCAGCGCCCCCTATATTGTATCCCTCATCCACAGTGCAGCGCCCCCCCCTATATTGTATCCCTCATCCACAGCGCAGCGCCCCCCTATATTGTATCCCTCATCCACAGCGCAGCGCCCCCCTATATTGTATCCCTCATCCACAGCGCAGCGCCCCCCTATATTGTATCCCTCATCCACAGCACAGCGCACCCCTATATTGTATCCCTCATCCACAGTGCAGCGCCCCCTATATTGTATCCCTCATCCACAGCGCAGCGCCCCCTATATTGTATCCCTCATCCACAGCACAGCGCCCCCTATATCGCCTCCCTCATCTCAATCCATCAATAGCTGTGACTATTGTGAATGGTGGTCCTGTGTTATCTATATAAAGGTGTCACCTCTCTGTGTAATCCTGTCTGTGCAGGAAGAGGAGGAGGTGAGCTGTGACTATTCTGAATGGTGGGTCTCATGTTATCTATATATAGGCGTCTGCTTTCAGTGTAATCCTGCCTGTGATGATAATGAGATGAAGGCTGAGAAGTTTCCTCTATAGAACAGGAAGTGTCCGACTGTTATAAGGCCTAGTGGTCAGAGTGCAGGGAGGGGAGGAGGTTAGTTGTGACATCACCTATTATTAGGCCTAGTGGTCAGTGTGAGAACTGCAGGATTCTAGTTTTCTTCAGAATATAGTTTGGTTTTTCAGAAACATTTAACATAAAATCTTGTTGGTCTCTACATTTTCTGTCGAGTTCCCAGATCGGGTGTTTAAGAGCTGCAGGGCTGCAATCAGATGGAAGCAGCGAGGATCTTCGTTTCTGGGACAGAAGTCCCTGCTGATTCGGTGGCAGTCGGTGTGTTTGTAGTGGAAGCGGTTTTCGCGCTCGGAGCGAGGAACGCCGCGTTTACATCTAATCCGCAATAAATAATTCAGCTTAAAACCAGGCGAGGTGGAGAAATCAGCGTCTCCCTCCCCGCAGCTGCCGCTGACCATCAGCATCTCCCTCCCCACAGCTGCCGCTGACCATCAGCATCTCCCTCCCCGCAGCCAACGCTGACCATCAGCATCTCCCTCCCCACAGCTGCCGCTGACCATCAGCATCTCCCTCCCCGCAGCCAACGCTGACCATCAGCATCTCCCTCCCCACAGCTGCCGCTGACCATCAGCATCTCCCTCCCCGCAGCCAACGCTGACCATCAGCATCTCCCTCCCCACAGCTGCCGCTGACCATCAGCATCTCCCTCCCCGCAGCCAACGCTGACCATCAGCATCTCCCTCCCCACAGCCAACCTGACCATCAGCATCTCCCTCCCCACAGCTGCCACTGACCATCAGCATCTCCCTCCCCACAGCTGCCGCTGACCATCAGCATCTCCCTCCCCACAGCTGCCGCTGACCATCAGCATCTCCCTCCCCACAGCTGCCGCTGACCATCAGCATCTCCCTCCCCACAGCTGCCGCTGACCATCAGCATCTCCCTCCCCACAGCTGCCGCTGACCATCAGCATCTCCCTCCCCACAGCTGCCGCTGACCATCAGCATCTCCCTCCCCACAGCTGCCGCTGACCATCAGCATCTCCCTCCCCACAGCTGCCGCTGACCATCAGCATCTCCCTCCCCGCAGCCAACGCTGACCATCAGCATCTCCCTCCCCACAGCCAACCTGACCATCAGAATCTCCCTCCCCACAGCTGCCGCTGACCATCAGCATCTCCCTCCCCACAGCTGCCGCTGACCATCAGCATCTCCCTCCCCGCAGCCAACGCTGACCATTAGCATCTCCCTCCCCGCAGCCAACGCTGACCATCAGCATCTCCCTCCCCGCAGCCAATGCTGACCATCAGCATCTCCCTCCCCACAGCTGCCGCTGACCATCAGCATCTCCCTCCCCACAGCCAACGCTGACCATCAGCATCTCCCTCCCCACAGCCAACCTGACCATCAGCGTCTCCCTCCCCACAGCTGCCGCTGACCATCAGCATCTCCCTCCCCGCAGCTGCCGCTGACCATCAGCATCTCCCTCCCCACAGCTGCCGCTGACTATCAGCATCTCCCTCCCCACAGCTGCCGCTGACCATCAGCATCTCCCTCCCCACAGCCAACCTGACCATCAGCGTCTCCCTCCCCACAGCTGCCGCTGACCATCAGCATCTCCCTCCCCGCAGCCAATGCTGACCATTAGCATCTCCCTCCCCGCAGCCAACGCTGACCATTAGCATCTCCCTCCCCACAGCCAACGCTGACCATCAGCATCTCCCTCCCACAGCTGCCGCTGACCATCAGCATCTCCCTCCCCACAGCTGCCGCTGACCATCAGCATCTCCCTCCCCACAGCTGCCGCTGACCATCAGCATCTCCCTCCCCACAGCTGCCGCTGACCATCAGCATCTCCCTCCCCACAGCTGCCGCTGACCATCAGCATCTCCCTCCCCACAGCTGCCGCTGACCATCAGCATCTCCCTCCCCACAGCTGCCGCTGACCATCAGCATCTCCCTCCCCGCAGCCAACGCTGACCATCAGCATCTCCCTCCCCACAGCCAACGCTGACCATCAGCGTCTCCCTCCCCGCAGCCAACGCTGACCATCAGCGTCTCCCACCCCACAGCTGCCGCTGACCATCAGCATCTCCCTCCCCACAGCTGCCGCTGACCATCAGCATCTCCCTCCCCACAGCTGCCGCTGACCATCAGCATCTCCCTCCCCACAGCTGCCGCTGACCATCAGTATCTCCCTCCCCACAGCTGCCGCTGACCATCAGCATCTCCCTCCCCACAGCTGCCGCTGACCATCAGTATGTCCCTCCCCACAGCTGCCGCTGACCATCAGCGTCTCCCTCCCCACAGCTGCCGCTGACCATCAGCGTCTCCCTCCCTGCATATGCAAATTGCACCCCCCTAAATTAATGCGCTTGACACTCGAAAATAGTAGACGGCGAATGCTGCAAACAGGCAACTCTACTGGGCAGTCCAGGGCCGAGAAAGATGGCGGGCAGCAGTTGCCGGTATGAAAGTTGCATCTGAGAAGCAAATCTTAGCAGAGAGCAGACGGCAGCATTGTGTGACCATCGCGGATCCTGCACACGGCAAGCGCTCTACTTATCGATGGCAACAGGACCGTCCGTTAGTGAGAAGACCTTATTACACATTTATGTATATTACACTAATATACAGAGAACACAGGATCCACATGCAGTATATGTGGTGTGACAGCTCACCTCCTCCCCTCCCTGCACTCTGACCATTAGGACTAATAACAGTTGGATACTTCTGGTTCTGTAGCGAAAACTTCTCAGCCGGCATCATTATCATCACAGCCAAGATTACATAGATGTCACAGCTCACCTCCTCCCTTCCTTGTACAGACGGGATTACACTGAGAGGAGATACTTATATATAGATAACACAGGAGCCACTATTCACAATAGTCACAGCTCACCTCCTCCCCTCCCTGTACAGACAGGATTACACCGAGAGGAGACACCTATATATAGATAACACAGGAGCCACCATTCACAATAGTCACAGCTCACCTCCTCCCCTCCCTGTACAGACAGGATTACACCGAGAGGTGATACCTATATATAGATAAAACAGGATCCAGCATTCACAATAGTCACAGCTCACCTCCTCCCCTCCCTGTACAGACAGGATTACACCGAGAGGAGACACATATATATAGATAACACAGGACCCACCATTCACAATAGTCACAGCTCACCTCCTCCCCTCCCTATACAGACAGGATTACACTGAGAGGTGACACCTATATATAGCTAACACAGGAGCCACTATTCACAATAGTCACAGCTCACCTCCTCCCCTCCCTGTACAGACAGGATTACACTGAGAGGTGACACCTATATATAGATAGCACAGGACCCACCATTCACAACAGTCACAGCTCACCTCCTCCCCTCCCTGTACAGACAGGATTACACTGAGAGGTGACACCTATATATAGCTAACACAGGACCCACCATTCACAACAGTCACAGCTCACCTCCTCCCCTCCCTGCACAGACAGGATTACACTGAGAGGTGACACCTATATATAGATAACACAGGATCCACCATTCACAATAGTCACAGCTTACCTCCTCCCCTCTCTGTACAGACAGGATTACACTGAGAGGAGACACCTATATATAGATAACACAGGAGCCACTATTCACAATAGTCACAGCTCCCCTCCTCCCCTCCCTGTACAGGCAGGATTATACTGAGAGGGGACACCTATATATAGATAAGACAGGACCCACCATTCACAATAGTCACAGCTCCCCTCCTCCTCTCCCGTACAGACAGGATTACAGTGAGAGGAGACACCTATATATAGATAACACAGGACCCACCATTCACAATAGTCACAGCTCACCTCCTCCCCTCCCTGTACAGACAGGATTACACTGAGAGGTGACACCTATATATAGATAACACAGGACCCACCATTCACAATAGTCACAGCTCACCTCCTCCCCTCCCTGTACAGACAGGATTACACTGAGAGGAGACACCTATACATAGATAACACAGGATCCACCATTCACAATAGTCACAGCTCACCTCCTCCCCTCCCTGTACAGACAGGATTACACTGAGAGGTGACACCTATATATAGATAACACAGGACCCACCATTCACAATAGTCACAGCTCACCTCCTCCCCTCCCTGTACAGACAGGATTACACTGAGAGGTGACACCTATATATAGATAACACAGTATCCACCATTCACAATAGTCACAGCTCACCTCCTCCCCTCCCTGTACAGACAGGATTACACTGAGAGGTGACACCTATATATAGATAACACAGGACCCACCATTCACAATAGTCACAGCTCACCTCCTCCCCTCCCTGTACAGACAGGATTACACTGAGAGGTGACACCTATATATAGATAACACAGTATCCACCATTCACAATAGTCACAGCTCACCTCCTCCCCCTTCCTGTACAGGCAGGATTACACTGAGAGGAGACACCTGTATATAGATAACACAGGACCCACCATTCACAATAGTCACAGCTCACCTCCTCCCCTCCCTGTACAGACAGGATTACACTGAGAGGTGACACCTATATATAGATAACACAGTATCCACCATTCACAACAGTCATCTGCAGACTACATGGTGTATAAGGCAGCTGTAAAGCAAGTCTTTAGATGCTGTTAACAGCAGATCAAACAAGATGGCCGCCCCCACAGTCATGTAGACATATAATAATAATAAAAGAAGCTACAATTAGAAAACACAGACGGATTTGCCGCCGGATTGGCGTGGCTTTTGGTTGTCGGCAGTGAGAACACGTTCTTGTGAAGAGTTAGCGCTCTTCCGTCTATTTTGTATGTGGATGATGTGATAGTAAAAGCTGCGGCTGGAAAACGATAAGCGCAGAGGACAAACGGCGCGAGCCGCCACTCATCCGGACCCATTAACCCCTGCACGGCCAGAGGGGTCCCAGACTGATCAGAGCCTCGCATGGAGGCGAATGTAATCTGAGGGGACGGACCGCAAGGACCAAACGCACAAGTGTCGATAAAACGTCGCTGGAGGAGCGTGCAGATCTGGGGCCACACTACAGGGGGCGATGCCTGACACTCCCTAGGAGAGTGGCGGCCGCCTTGTAAGGTCTCAGCGGCTCAGGTGTGCCGTCACTGCTGGTCCCATCATCTCGGATCGCCAGCATCACTGAATATTCCCGGTTTCTGTGCTACTTGTCAGGCCTGGTGTGAACAGTCTATAGCGAGTGTACGACAAGAGCGGCCGCGGGCTTCTCGTGGCTCAGGACTGGGCCTCATCCACCTTTACACCATCCTCATGCACTTCACGCCATCACAGTTACTTGTATGTCACACCAAACATGCAGCACCCTGTGTGGCATACCCTACAACTCCATCCGACACGGAACCTGGCGCTGTCCACCGTCATATGGCTACTGCAATTAGGGTTGAGGTCACTCACATCATGTCCCCAAGGGCCATGAAATCGATTGTTACAATATCAGAACTGCACGGTTAGACACATCACTTTGCATAAATCCGTTGTGTAAAACACAGAACCAGCGCCGAAACCAGAGCAGACACCAACTTCAACCCCAATGCCGAAACCAGAGGCGACACAAATGTCTAAACTAGAGCTGACACCAATATCGACACCAATACTGAAACCAGAGCTGACACCAACATCGACCCCAATGCCGAAACCAGAGCCGACACCAACATCGACCCCAATGCCGAAACCAGAGGCGACACCAACATCGACCCCAATGCCGAAACCAGAGCCGACACCAACTTCAACCCCAATGCCGAAACCAGAGCCGACACCAACTTCAACCCCAATGCCGAAACCAGAGCAGACACCAACTTCAACCCCAATGCCGAAACCAGAGCCGACACCAACTTCAACCCCAATGCCGAAACCAGAGCCGACACCAACTTCAACCCCAATGCCGAAACCAGAGCCGACACCAACTTCAACCCCAATGCCGAAACCAGAGCCGACACCAACTTCAACCCCAATGCCGAAACCAGAGCAGACACCAACTTCAACCCCAATGCCGAAACCAGAGGCGACACAAATGTCTAAACTAGAGCTGACACCAATATCCACACCAATACTGAAACCAGAGCTGACACCAACATCGACCCCAATGCCGAAACCAGAGCCGACACCAACATCGACACCAATGCCGAAACCAGAGCAGACACCAACATCGACACCAATGCCAAAACCAGAGCCGACACCAACATCGACACCAATGCCAAAACCAGAGCCGACACCAACATCGACCCCAATGCCGAAACCAGAGCCGACACCAACATCGACACCAATGCCAAAACCAACATCGACCCCAATGCCGAAACCAGAGCCGACACCAACATCGACCCCAATGCCGAAACCAGAGCAGACACCAACATCGACACCAATGCCAAAACCAGAGCCGACACCAACATCGACCCCAATGCCGAAACCAGAGCCGACACCAACATCGACACCAATGCCAAAACCAACATCGACCCCAATGCCGAAACCAGAGCCGACACCAACATCGACACCAATGCCAAAACCAACATCGGCCCCAATGCCGAAACCAGAGCCGACACCAACATCGACACCAATGCCAAAACCAGAGGCGACACCAACATCGACCCCAATGCCGAAACCAGAGGCGACACCAACATCGACCCCAATGCCGAAACCAGAGGCGACACCAACATCGACCCCAATGCCGAAACCAGAGGCGACACCAACATCGACCCCAATGCCGAAACCAGAGGCGACACCAACATCGACCCCAATGCCGAAACCAGAGGCGACACCAACATCGACACTACAGCCCACACCAATGAAACCAGAGCCAACACCAATGCCAAAACCAGAGCCAACACCAACGCCGAAACCAGAGCAGACACAAACATCGACACCAAAGCTGACACCAACATCAATTCCAAAGCTGACACCAGCATCAATACCAAAGCGGAGACCAGCATCAATACCAAAGCTGACACCAGAACTTGACACCAATGCCAACACCAGAGGCAAAACCAGAGGCAACACCAATGCCAAAACCAGAGCCAACACCAACGCCGAAACCAGAGCAGACACAAACATCGACACCAAAGCTGACACCAACATCAATTCCAAAGCTGACACCAGCATCAATACCAAAGCGGAGACCAGCATCAATACCAAAGCTGACACCAGAACTTGACACCAATGCCAACACCAGAGGCAAAACCAGAGGCAACACCAACACAGACACCAATGCTGACACCAGAGCCAACACCAGAGGCAACACCAACATCGACACCAACGCCGACACCAACATCAATAATAAAGCTGCACCAGAGCTTGACACCAATGCCGACACCAGAGCCGAAACCAGAGGCGACACCGACATTGACGCCATCATCGACTCCAGGGCCACACCAACACAGACATCAGCATTGACACCAGAACTGAAACCAGAGGCGACACCAACATCGACACCAGAGGCAACGCTGACACCAGAGGTAACACCAACACAGACACCGGAGCCGACACCAGAGGTGACACCAACATCGACACGGACATTGACACCATCATCGACTCCAAAGCCGAAACCAACACAGACACCAGAGCCGACACCAACATCGACATAAACGTCGACACCAGAGCCCCCACAGGAGCCGAAAACAACAGACACTAACATCGACAGCACAGCCAACACCAAAGCCAAAACCAGAGGCGACACCAACAAATCGACTCCAAAACCGTCACCAAAGTCGACACCAACGCTGACACCAGAGGCGACACCAACATCAACACAAAGGCCGACACCAGAGCCAATACCGAAGCCGAAACCAACACAGACACCAACATCGACACCACAGCCAAAACCAGAGGCGACACCAACATTAATACCAAAGCTGACACCAGAGGTGGCACCAAAACCAGAGCCAACACCGGAGCCAAAAGCAAAGCTGACACCACAGCCAACATCAGAGCCAACACCAGAGGCAACACCAACATTAATACCAAAGCTGACACCAGAGGTGGCACCAAAACCAGAGCCAACACCGGAGCCAAAAGCAAAGCTGACACCACAGCCAACATAAGAGCCAACACCAGAGGCAACACCATCGACTACAGAGCTGACATCGACGCTGAAACCAGAGCTACTCTTTGTACTCCTCACCTCTCCGCTGCTCTTCATACTCCCCCATGCTGTCCTTCATACTCTTTACACATTCCCCATTACTCTTCATACTCTTCACCCCTCCCCCGCTGCTCTTCATATTCTTTACCCCTCCCCCGCTGCTCTTCATACTCTTTACCCCTCCCCCACTGCTCTTCATACTCTTCACCCCTCCCCCGCTGCTCTTCATACTCTTCACCCCTCCCCATGCTGTTATTCATACTCTTTACCCGTCCCCCACTGCTCTTCATATTCTTCACCCCTCCCCTGCTGCTCTTCATACTCTTCACCCCTTCCGCTCCCTCACTGCTCTTCACCCCTCCCCCTCTCTGCTCTTCATACTCTTCACCCCTCCCCACTGTTCTTTATACTCTTCGCCCCTCCCCCACTCAGTTTTTCATACTCTTTTCCGCTCCCCCACTCTGCTCTTCATACTCTTCACCCTCCCAAACTGCTCTTCACCCCTTCCCACTGTTCTTAAATTCTTCTCCCCTCCCTGCTACTCTTCATGCTCCTCCACCCTCCCCAACTGCTCTTCACCCATTCCCCACTCTGCTCTTTATACTCCTCGCCCCTCCCCCACTGTTCTTTATACTCTTCACCCCCCACACTCTGTTCTTCATACTCTTCACCCCTCTCTGCTGCTCCGCACGCTCCTCCACCCTCCCCACTGTTCTTCATACGCTTCACCCTTCCCTACCGCTGTTCTTCATACTCTTCACCCCACCCCTGCTGTTCTTCATACTCTTCACCCCACCACTGCTGTTCTTCATACGCTTCACCCCTCCCCCACTCTGTTCTTCATACTCTTCACTCCACCCCTGCTGTTCTTCATACGCTTCACCCTTCACCCCACTCTGTTCTTCATACGCTTCACCCCACCCCTGCTGTTCTTCATACGCTTCACCCCTCCCCCACTCTGTTCTTCATACTCTTCACTCCACCCCTGCTGTTCTTCATACGCTTCACCCCTCCCCCACTCTGTTCTTCATGCTCTTCACCCCACCCCTGCTGTTCTTCATACTCTTCCTTCCACCCCTGCTGTTCTTCATATGCTTCACCCCTCCCCCACTCTGTTCTTCATGCTCTTCACCCCAGCCCTACTGTTCTTCATACTCTTCACCTGACCCCTGCTGTTCTTCATACCCTTCACCCTTCCCTACCGCTGTTCTTCATACCCTTCACCCCTCCCCCACTCTGTTCTTCATACTCTTCACCCCAGCCCTGCTGTTCTTCATACCCTTCACCCTTCCCTACCGCTGTTCTTCATACCCTTCACCCCTCCCCCACTCTGTTCTTCATACTCTTCACCCCAGCCCTGCTGTTCTTCATACCCTTCACCCTTCCCTACCGCTGTTCTTCATACCCTTCACCCCTCCCCCACTCTGTTCTTCATACTCTTCACCCCAGCCCTGCTGTTCTTCATACTCTTCACCCTTCCCTACCGCTGTTCTTCATACCCTTCACCCCAGCCCTGCTGTTCTTCATACTCTTCACCCTTCCCTACCGCTGTTCTTCATACCCTTCACCCCTCCCCCACTCTGTTCTTCATACTCTTCACCTGACCCCTGCTGTTCTTCATACCCTTCACCCTTCCCTACCGCTGTTCTTCATACCCTTCACCCCTCCCCCACTCTGTTCTTCATACCCTTCACCCCTCCCCCACTCTGTTCTTCATACCCTTCACCCCTCCCCCACTCTGTTCTTCATACCCTTCACCCCTCCTCCGATGTGCTTTGCTTCAAGTTTCACAGCAATGATGTTCCGGCAGCAGCTGAAGTGATATGGTGATTGTCTGCAGTGGTCACATGACCCTTTGGACAGTGAGACGATGTGGCAAACTGTGTCGTAATGTACGGGGGGTCTTAGAGGGTTCCATCTGAAGCCCCTGTGGGCAGAGAGTTGGGCTGTAAACCCTCCAGCGTTTTGCCGCCCCACACCATTCGTAGAGCCCCAATGTTTCTCACGATAGGTGTGGTTCGCGGTCCGTGGCTCCTTTACAAGCTGCACATCCAGTCAGCGTCCGAGACTGCACAGCGCCGACATCTTAGCCGATCCACCATCTTTGTGCTCTCAGTCATCTGCCGCCGCAGCAATCCTACCGCTGGAGGCAAGGCACCCGTCATGTCTGAACCCGCATGTATATCTGAGCCGCACCCCTACTCTAGGCAGTGTCCGTAAAGCAGCCAGGATAGCGAGGCACATAGAACGGCGGGGGCGTCACCTGACAGGACAGAACGGCGGGGGCGTCGCCTGGCACACAGGACAGCGGGGGCGGCGCCTGGCAGGACAGAACAGCGGGGGCGTCGCCTGGCACACAGGACAGAAAGGCGGGGGCGTCACCTGACAGGACAGAACGGCGGGGGCGTCGCCTGGCACACAGGACAGCGGGGGCGGCGCCTGGCAGGACAGAACGGCGGGGGCGGCGCCTGACAGGACACAACAGCGGGGGTGTCACCTGACCGACAGGACAGCGGGGGCGTCACCTGACAGGACAGAACGGCGGGGGCGGCGCCTGGCACACAGGACAGCGGGGGCGGCGCCTGGCAGGACAGAACGGCGGGGGCGTCGCCTGGCACACAGGACAGAACGGCGGGGGCGTCACCTGACAGGACAGAACGGCGGGGGCGTCGCCTGGCACACAGGACAGCGGGGGCGGCGCCTGGCAGGACAGAACAGCGGGGGCGTCGCCTGGCACACAGGACAGAAAGGCGGGGGCGTCACCTGACAGGACAGAACGGCGGGGGCGTCGCCTGGCACACAGGACAGCGGGGGCGGCGCCTGGCAGGACAGAACGGCGGGGGCGGCGCCTGGCACACAGGACAGAACGGCGGGGGCGTCACCTGACAGGACAGAATGGCGGGGGCGTCGCCTGGCACACAGGACAGCGGGGGCAGCGCCTGGCAGGACAACGGGGGCATCGCCTGACAGGACACAACAGCGGGGGTGTCACCTGACCGACAGGACAGCGGGGGCGTCACCTGACAGGACAGAACGGCGGGGGCAGCGCCTGGCACACAGGACAGCGAGGGCGGCGCCTGGCAGCACAGTGGGGGCCTTCGACTGACAGACAGAACGACGGGGTGTTGCCTGGCACACAGAATGCTGGGGGCGTCACCCGTCAGAACGGCGAGGGCGTCACCTGATAGGACAGCGGGATGGGTGGGGGGGGGGCATCACCTGAACAATAGGAGAGCGGGGGCATCACCTGACCACCGTCGCAATGCGTAACAGAGGTCTTCAGGATTCCTTCTGGAATGTGGCTTTAAGGCTTAGAGGGTGAAATGTGCAAAACCAGTGGGGCCCGGGGATCGTACCGGGGGACCTGCTGCCCACGATGGGGGAAGCGCAGGGTTACAGGGCGGCCGGTCACCGTGAAGGCAGGAGCCGTTCTTACTGGGTCATAGAAGGTGGTCCTGAGCAGGAGATCCCCCCTTATAAATGGCTCCACAGAGTTTGGAGGGTCCCTGATGAAAACCTACCCGTGGATTACGGGGGGCCCGCTCTTGTCCGTGGATTACGGGAGGGGGCGCTTGTTCAGCACGGGGTCACAGGCCGGTATCTGGCACCAGGGGGGGGGGGGGGTCACCATTAGACCGCCATACCGGATAGGAGCGACTGAGACAGTCCCAGTGCTGCCGCCGGTCGTCTGTAGGAGCCTGACAGGTATAGCCTGTGGCCCCGCCTCCTCCAGGTTCCACCTGTGCAGCCCCCCTCTCCTCTGGATGACCCTGGTGGTCTCGGTCAGCACTATATTGACCAGGATGTTGTGCTCCCTCCCTGCGGAGAACACATGCGCTAGATTTCCGCTTTTCAGTCTCACAATGGTGGCGCTGTCTGACTTATTCCTGCGCCGCCTCAGAACTCGGATTCCCAAAAGACTAAATGCCTCCAATTGACGGCGGACACTGCGCTCTGTCCGCGCTTGGCAGCCATTGTGTCCGAGCGCCGTGATCATCCGGGGAGACAGAAGCTCCTTCAATGATCCCTTTCTTCCCGGGAACAAGCTGCAGGAAGAGGGGGGGGGGGGGGGGGGGGCTACAAGATGCGAGTGGCTCCTCGCTCATCCTTAAAGAGACACCGCAGATGACCCTCATGCTGCATCCAGGCTGATGCAGTACCAGGCGCGGCCACTACAAGATGTACGGCGCTGTCCCACCCACCCGCTAATGGCCCCCAATGCTGAGAATCGGCTGCCGATATTAAAGGGACGTTTATACTTATTTCCTGCAGCTGTGTAACAAGATTTCATCCTTCCCTCATGCCACCCCTCCCCGACACGGCTCAGGTCCATCACATGGCGAATGACCCTCCCACAGGCCACAGCGCCATTTTGCATGCTACTTGTCAAGGAGGGGGTGGAGCTCCAAGCATGTGAAGAACTGCGTGGTGCGAAAGAACATGGCCAACGTTACACAGTGCTGATGAAGGGAGGAGTCACACAGAGTGGGAGGAGCCATAGAGGTGACAGAACACAGGGGGAGGAGTCACAAAGAGGGAGGAGTCATACGGGAGATAACAGCACACAGTGGGAAGAGCCATAGAGGAGGAGACAGAACACAAGGGGAAGGAGTCACTCAGAGGGTCAAGTCATACAGGGGCGGTGGCATGCAGAGGGGAAAGGTCACACATGGGGAGGAGTCATACAAGGGGGAGAGGTCACACCGGGGGGAGGAGCAACTACAAGAAGCTTCCTGTCCGCAGGGGCCAATATTCCTGCAGAACCATCTCATCACTTGGTGGAATCTACGCCACGACAAATCGCTGGGGGTCTGAGGGGCGAAGGAGCCCAACACCAGCAGATGGGGGTAATTAACGGCCCGTCTGTACGAGGAGTCGTCGTCAGGGAAGGCTGCATTTGGCTCCACTGCTTTGTAGAGAACGAGAGCGGCGGGTTGTTTGTATGAATCCACCATCGCAAACCTAAGAGGAGCTCGCAGACCTACAACTAACCGCTCACCGCCTGCACCCCATCAACCGCTACTGAACGCCTCCACCGTTGGTCAGGTGATGCAGAAGTGGGCGGCCTGTCTCTGGGGAAAAGATGGCGGCACTCAGTAGCAGTTGCTGGGTGGCATGGTGCGCTGCGCTCTTGGTGCTTGCAGTGAGCACTCAGTATTTGCAGGTGAGAAGAGCGCCATTGTCTGGGGCAGCTGGGGGAGGCGGCAGCTCCTGGGAGCAGCTGGGGGAGGCGGCAGCTGGGGGAGGCGGCCGCTCCTGGGGGCAGCTGGGGGAGGCGGCAGCTCCTGGGGGCAGCTGGGGGAGGCGGCAGCTCCTGGGAGCAGCTGGGGGAGGCGGCAGCTCCTGGGGGCAGCTGGGGGAGGCGGCCGCTCCTGGGGGCAGCTGGGGGAGGCGGCCGCTCCTGGGGGCAGCTGGGGGAGGCGGCCGCTCCTGGGGGCAGCTGGGGGAGGCGGCCGCTCCTGGGGGCAGCTGGGGGAGGCGGCCGCTCCTGGGGGCAGCTGGGGGAGGCGGCCGCTCCTGGGGGCAGCTGGGGGAGGCGGCCGCTCCTGGGGGCAGCTGGGGGAGGCGGCCGCTCCTGGGGGCAGCTGGGGGAGGCGGCCGCTCCTGGGAGCAGCTGTGGGAGGCGGCCGCTCCTGGGGGCAGCTGTGGGAGGCGGCCGCTCCTGGGGGCAGCTGTGGGAGGCGGCCGCTCATGGGGGCAGCTGTGGGAGGCGGCCGCTCCTGGGGGCAGCTGTGGGAGGCGGCAGCTCCTGGGGGCAGCTGTGGGAGGCGGCAGCTCCTGGGGGCAGCTGTGGGAGGCGGCAGCTCCTGGGGGCAGCTGTGGGAGGCGGCCGCTCCTGGGGGCAGCTGTGGGAGGCGGCCGCTCCTGGGGGCAGCTGTGGGAGGCGGCCGCTCCTGGGGGCAGCTGTGGGAGGCGGCCGCTCCTGGGGGCAGCTGGGGGAGGCGGCCGCTCCTGGGGGCAGCTGGGGGAGGCGGCCGCTCCTGGGGGCAGCTGTGGGAGGCGGCCGCTCCTGGGGGCAGCTGTGGGAGGCGGCCGCTCCTGGGGGCAGCTGGGGGAGGCGGCCGCTCCTGGGGGCAGCTGGGGGAGGCGGCAGCTCCTGGGGCATTTAGCAATAATAAAATGGGTGAAAATGGAGAAATTTGTTTAAAGCTGCAGGTAAAGCGTCTCATAAGCTGGCGGCGGCGAGGCAGATGCATGCTGGGAATATAACGCTGAGTGTTCCTGACTGCGTGTATACACAGATACTCAATATCTCTGACAGCGCGCTCGCGGATGCGTACACAAACATTCAGCATCTGTGACAGCGAGCAGAGAGGTAGGAGCTCCCCGGGCAGAACACACCGCGCATCCCGCCTCTCCGCCGCGAGGGTCACGGATTCATTACAGAGCGCCGAGACACAAACTTATCCGTGCAGATTGTGGACGTCCGGTCGCTGCAGCCAGCGGCGTAGAAGAGAGTCGGATCTGACAGGCTGGAGAGCGCAGCCCAGGAGTCAAGAGCGACGGCTTCCATAATGGCTTCTGGGAGGACAAGAAGTGTGAAGAGACGCAGGCTGACGGCCCACGTGGAGGCGCTCTGCAGCACTCGGCCGCCATTGCTGATGAACTCGTGGTAGAGCGGTTTCTTTTGGTCGCACATTTTTGGTTTTTCAGGTATTTGTACAGGAAGAAACACCAAACCAGAGCAACGATACAGAATGCCAGGGGCTCAAAAACATCCCATCAGTCCCCGTCGCCCCCGCCGTCCCATCAGTCCCCGTCGCCCCCGCCGTCCCATCAGTCCCCGTCGCCCCCGCCGTCCCATCAGTCCCCGTCGCCCCCGCCGTCCCATCAGTCCCCGTCGCCCCCGCCGTCCCATCAGTCCCCGTCGCCCCCGCCGTCCCATCAGTCCCCGTCGCCCCCGCCGTCCCATCAGTCCCCGTCGCCACCGCCGTCCCATCAGTCCCCGTCGCCCCCGCCGTCCCATCAGTCTCCGCTGCCCCCGCCGTCCCATCAGTCCCCGTCGCCTCCGCTGCCCCCGCCGTCCCATCAGTCCCCGTCGCCCCCGCCGTCCCATCAGTCCCCGTCGCCCCCGCCATCCCGTCAGTCCCCGTCGCCCCCGCTGTCCCGTCAGTCCCCGTCGCCCCCGCCGTCCCTTCAGTCCCCGTCGCCCCCGCCGTCCCATCAGTCCCCGTCGCCCCCGCCGTCCCATCAGTCCCCGTCGCCCCCGCCGTCCCATCAGTCTCCGCTGCCCCCGCCGTCCCATCAGTCCCCGTCGCCTCCGCTGCCCCCGCCGTCCCATCAGTCCCCGTCGCCCCCGCCGTCCCATCAGTCCCCGTCGCCCCCGCCATCCCGTCAGTCCCCGTCGCCCCCGCTGTCCCGTCAGTCCCCGTCGCCCCCGCCGTCCCGTCAGTCCCCGTCGCCCCCGCCGTCCCGTCAGTCCCCGTCGCCCCCGCCGTCCCTTCAGTCCCCGTCGCCCCCGCCGTCCCTTCAGTCCCCGTCGCCCCCGCCGTCCCATCAGTCCCCGTCGCCCCCGCCGTCCCATCAGTCCCCGTCGCCCCCGCCGTCCCATCAGTCCCCGTCGCCCCCGCCGTCCCATCAGTCCCCGTCGCCCCCGCCGTCCCATCAGTCCCCGTCGCCCCCGCCGTCCCATCAGTCCCCGTCGCCCCCGCCGTCCCATCAGTCTCCGCTGCCCCCGCCGTCCCATCAGTCTCCGCTGCCCCCGCCGTCCCATCAGTCCCCGTCGCCCCCGCTGCCCCCGCCGTCCCATCAGTCCCCGTCGCCCCCACAGCTCCCGCCGTCCAATCATTCCCCGTCACCCCCGCCGTCCAATCATTGCCCGTCGCCCCCGCCGTCCAATCATTCCCCGTCGCCCCCGCCGTCCAATCATTCCCCGTCGCCCCCGCCGTCCAATCATTCCCCGTCGCACACACGCAGCTCCCACCATCCCATCAGTCCCCGTCGCACCCCCGCAGCTCCCACCATCCCATCAGTCCCCGTCGCCCCCACAGCTCCTGCCGCCCCATCAGTCCCCGTCGCTCCCGCCGTCCCATCAGTCCCCGTCGCCCCGTAGCCCCCGCTGTCCCATCAGTCCCCGCCGTCCCGTCAGTCCCCGTCGCCCCCGCCGTCCCGTCAGTCCCCGTCGCCCCCGCCGTCCCTTCAGTCCCCGTCGCCCCCGCCGTCCCGTCAGTCCCCGTCGCCCCCGCCGTCCCGTCAGTCCCCGTCGCCCCCGCCGTCCCGTCAGTCCCCGTCGCCCCCGCCGTCCAATCATTCCCCGTCGCCCCCGCCGTCCAATCATTCCCCGTCGCCCCCGCCGTCCAATCATTCCCCGTCGCACACACGCAGCTCCCACCATCCCATCAGTCCCCGTCGCACCCCCGCAGCTCCCACCATCCCATCAGTCCCCGTCGCCCCCACAGCTCCTGCCGCCCCATCAGTCCCCGTCGCTCCCGCCGTCCCATCAGTCCCCGTCGCCCCCGTAGCCCCCGCTGTCCCATCAGTCCCCGCCGTCCCGTCAGTCCCCGTCGCCCCCGCCGTCCCGTCAGTCCCCGTCGCCCCCGCCGTCCCTTCAGTCCCCGTCGCCCCCGCCGTCCCGTCAGTCCCCGTCGCCCCCGCCGTCCCTTCAGTCCCCGTCGCCCCCGCCGTCCCTTCAGTCCCCGTCGCCCCCGCACCGCGCTTTATATCTGCCTGCTGACGCAGCGCTCTCTTTGCAGGATAAAAAAGTGCTGAAAAAGAAAGCGGAGAAAAATGCTACTAAAACCGCGAGCGTTTCCCTGAGCGTTTCCCTGAGCGTTTCCCTGAGCGTTTCCCTGAGCGTTTCCCTGAGCGTTTCCGTGAGCGTTTCCGTGAGCGTTTCCGTGAGCGTTTCCGTGAGCGTTTCCGTGAGCGTTTCCCTGAGCGTTTCCCTGAGCGTTTCCCTGAGCGTTTCCGTGAGGCGCTCAGCGCACGCCGCTCTAGGACGCTTTCAGACGAGCGTATTTCACTCCCATATTTGGTCTGTATTTTGCGCAGCACAAACCAATAGGATCGCTCAGACGGGCGGATTTTTCACAGTCATGCGGAATATGCGCCATCTGAAGCGCATGTGGGATATGCGTTCGTATTACAGATACATTACAATCCGCTCGCCTGAAAGCGGCCGTACGAGGAATCCGGAATGTAATCCAGTGTCATATAGCACCGCGGCGCTTCGGTTGTTCTGACTGCTGCTTGCCTTCATTCCTCCATCAATCACGGCGCCGGTCGCAGCGTCCCCCTCCCCCGCTCGCCGCCGCTCTCCCTCCTTTCTATGCGCAGCTCACAACTTCATCTGAATATCTGAATTAACACAGAAAATGAAAACATCTCGCACCTTCCCTGCCGTTGCCATGGCGATGAGATAAGAATCACTCCGACCTCGCAGGGAAGATCGGCAGCGCCGGATGCTCCCCCCCCTCCCTCCCCAAACCCATCGTCCCAAAAGGCATGAGGGTCACAAGGGGTCCTGGGTCACCGGCTGCCCCCCTGACGGCGGGACCCCCACACAGCTCCTTGGGGTCTTTCCTCGCTCTCTTCTGAATTAGTCGTTGACAACCTTGTGCCTTAAGTCTTCCTAGTGACACAAAGTGGAGAAACGTCCGATAGTACATCAAACACGAGAACCCTAAGCACGGAACCGCGCCGCTACGGATGTCCGATAATACAGAGAACGCGAGAACCCTAAGCACGGAACCGCGCCGCTACGGACGTCCGATAATACAGTGAACGCGAGAACCCTAAGCACGGAACCGCGCCGCTACGGACGTCCGATAATACAGCGAACACAAGAACCCTAAGCACGGAACCGCGCCGCTACGGATGTCCGATAATACAGAGAACGCGAGAACCCTAAGTACGGAACCGCGCCGCTACGGATGTCCGATAATACAGAGAACGCGAGAACCCTAAATACGGAACCGCGCCGCTACGGATGTCCGATAATACAGAGAACGCGAGAACCCTAAGTACGGAACCGCGCCGCTACGGACGTCCGATAATACAGAGAACGCGAGAACCTGAAACACGGAACCGCGCCGCTACGGACGTCCGATAATACAGCGAACGCGAGAATCTGAAACACAGAACCGCGCCGCTATGGACGTCTGATAATACAGAGAACGCGAGAACCCTAAGCACGGAACCGCGCCGCTACGGACGTCCGATAATACAGAGAACGCGAGAACCCTAAGCACGGAACCGCGCCGCTACGGACGTCCGATAATACAGCGAACGCGAGAATCTGAAACACAGAACCGCGCCGCTACGGACGTCCGATAATACAGAGAACGCGAGAACCCTAAGCACGGAACCGCGCCGCTACGGACGTCCGATAATACAGAGAACGCGAGAACCCTAAGCACGGAACCGCGCCGCTACGGACGTCCGATAATACAGAGAACGCGAGAACCCTAAGCACGGAACCGCGCCGCTACGGACGTCCGATAATACAGAGAACGCGAGAACCCTAAGCACGGAACCGCGCCGCTACGGACGTCCGATAATACAGTGAACGCGAGAACCCTAAGCACGGAACCGCGCCGCTACGGACGTCCGATAATACAGCGAACGCGAGAATCTGAAACACAGAACCGCGCCGCTACGGACGTCCGATAATACAGAGAACGCGAGAACCCTAAGTACGGAACCGCGCCGCTACGGATGTCCGATAATACAGAGAACGCGAGAACCCTAAGTACGGAACCGCGCCGCTACGGATGTCCGATAATACAGAGAATGCGAGAACCCTAAGTACGGAACCGCGCCGCTACGGACGTCCGATAATACAGAGAACGCGAGAACCTGAAACACGGAACCGCGCCGCTACGGACGTCCGATAATACAGCGAACGCGAGAATCTGAAACACAGAACCGCGCCGCTATGGACGTCTGATAATACAGAGAACGCGAGAACCCTAAGCACGGAACCGCGCCGCTACGGACGTCCGATAATACAGAGAACGCGAGAACCCTAAGCACGTAACCGCGCCGCTACGGACGTCCGATAATACAGAGAACGCGAGAACCCTAAGCACGGAACCGCGCCGCTACGGACGTCCGATAATACAGAGAACGCGAGAACCCTAAGCACGGAACCGCGCCGCTACGGACGTCCGATAATACAGAGAACGCGAGAACCCTAAGCACGGAACCGCGCCGCTACGGACGTCCGATAATACAGTGAACGCGAGAACCCTAAGTACGGAACCGCGCCGCTACGGACGTCCGATAATACAGAGAACGCGAGAACCTGAAACACGGAACCGCGCCGCTACGGACGTCCGATAATACAGCGAACGCGAGAATCTGAAACACAGAACCGCGCCGCTATGGACGTCTGATAATACAGAGAACGCGAGAACCCTAAGCACGGAACCGCGCCGCTACGGACGTCCGATAATACAGAGAACGCGAGAACCCTAAGCACGGAACCGCGCCGCTACGGACGTCCGATAATACAGAGAACGCGAGAACCCTAAGTACGGAACCGCGCCGCTACGGATGTCCGATAATACAGAGAACGCGAGAACCCTAAGTACGGAACCGCGCCGCTACGGACGTCCGATAATACAGAGAACGCGAGAACCTGAAACACGGAACCGCGCCGCTACGGACGTCCGATAATACAGCGAACGCGAGAATCTGAAACACAGAACCGCGCCGCTATGGACGTCTGATAATACAGAGAACGCGAGAACCCTAAGCACGGAACCGCGCCGCTACGGACGTCCGATAATACAGCGAACGCGAGAATCTGAAACACAGAACCGCGCCGCTACGGACGTCCGATAATACAGAGAACGCGAGAACCCTAAGCACGGAACCGCGCCGCTACGGATGTCCGATAATACAGAGAACGCGAGAACCCTAAGCACGGAACCGCGCCGCTACGGACGTCCGATAATACAGTGAACGCGAGAACCCTAAGCACGGAACCGCGCCGCTACGGACGTCCGATAATACAGCGAACACAAGAACCCTAAGCACGGAACCGCGCCGCTACGGATGTCCGATAATACAGAGAACGCGAGAACCCTAAGTACGGAACCGCGCCGCTACGGATGTCCGATAATACAGAGAACGCGAGAACCCTAAGCACGGAACCGCGCCGCTACGGACGTCCGATAATACAGCGAACGCGAGAACCCTAAGCACGGAACCGCGCCGCTACGGACGTCCGATAATACAGCGAACGCGAGAACCCTAAGCACGGAACCGCGCCGCTACGGACGTCCGATAATACAGCGAACACGAGAACCCTAAGCACGGAACCGCGCCGCTACGGATGTCCGATAATACAGAGAACGCGAGAACCCTAAGCACGGAACCGCGCTGCTACGGATGTCCGATAATACAGAGAATGCGAGAACCCTAAGCACGGAACCGCGCCGCTACTGACGTCCGATAATACAGAGAACGCGAGAACCCTAAGCACGGAACCGCGCCGCTACGGATGTCCGATAATACAGAGAATGCGAGAACCCTAAGCACGGAACCGCGCCGCTACTGACGTCCGATAATACAGAGAACGCGAGAACCCTAAGTACGGAACCGCGCTGCTACGGACGTCCGATAATACAGAGTACGAGAGAACCTGAAACACAGAACCGCGCCGCTACGGACGTCCGATAATACAGCGAACACGAGAATCTGAAACACAGAACCGCGCCGCTACGGACGTCCGATAATACAGCGAACGCGAGAACCCTAAGCACGGAACCGCGCCGCTACGGACGTCCGATAATACAGCGAACGCGAGAACCCTAAGCACGGAACCGCGCCGCTACGGACGTCCGATAATACAGCGAACACGAGAACCCTAAGCACGGAACCGCGCCGCTACGGATGTCCGATAATACAGAGAACGCGAGAACCCTAAGCACGGAACCGCGCTGCTACGGATGTCCGATAATACAGAGAATGCGAGAACCCTAAGCACGGAACCGCACCGCTACGGACGTCCGATAATACAGAGAACGCGAGAACCCTAAGCACGGAACCGCGCCGCTACGGATGTCCGATAATACAGAGAATGCGAGAACCCTAAGCACGGAACCGCGCCGCTACTGACGTCCGATAATACAGAGACCGCGAGAACCTGAAACACAGAACCGCGCCGCTACGGACGTCCGATAATACAGCGAACACGAGAATCTGAAACACAGAACCGCGCCGCTACGGATGTCCGATAATACAGAGAACGCGAGAACCCTAAGCACAGAACTGCGCCGCTACGGACGTCCGATAATACAGCGAACGCGAGAATCTGAAACACAGAACCGCGCCGCTACGGACGTCTGATAATACAGAGAACGAGAGAACCCTAAGTACGGAACCGCGCCGCTACGGATGTCTGATAATACAGAGAACGCGAGAACCCTAAGCACGGAACCGCGCCGCTACGGATGTCCGATAATACAGAGAACACAAGAACCCTAAGCACGGAACCGCGCTGCTACGGATGTCCGATAATACAGAGAACGCGAGAATCTGAAACACAGAACCGCGCCGCTACGGACGTCCGATAATACAGAGAATGCGAGAACCCTAAGCACGGAACCGCGCCGCTACGGATGTCCGATAATACAGAGAACACAAGAACCCTAAGCACGGAACCGCACCGCTACGGATGTCCGATAATACAGAGAACACAAGAACCCTAAGCACGGAACCGCGCTGCTACGGATGTCCGATAATACAGAGAACGCGAGAATCTGAAACACAGAACCGCGCCGCTACGGACGTCCGATAATACAGAGAATGCGAGAACCCTAAGCACGGAACCGCGCCGCTACGGATGTCCGATAATACAGAGAACACAAGAACCCTAAGCACGGAACCGCACCGCTACGGATGTCCGATAATACAGAGAACACAAGAACCCTAAGCACGGAACCGCGCTGCTACGGACGTCCGATAATACAGCGAACACGGGAACCCTAAGCACGGAACCGCGCCGCTACTGATGTCCGATAATACAGAGAACGCGAGAACCCTAAGCACGGAACCGCGCCGCTACGGACGTCCGATAATACAGAGAACGTGAGAACCCTAAGCACGGAACCGCGCCGCTACGGACGTCCGATAATACAGAGAACGCGAGAACCCTAAGTACGGAACCGCACCGCTACGGATGTCCGATAATACAGAGAACGCGAGAACCCTAAGTACGGAACCGCGCCGCTACGGATGTCCGATAATACAGAGAACGCGAGAATCTGAAACAGAACCGCGCCGCTACGGACGTCCGCTAATACAGAGAACGCGAGAACCCTAAGTACGGAACCGCGCCGCTACGGACGTCCGATAATACAGCGAACGCGAGAATCTGAAACACAGAACCGCACCGCTACAGACGTCCGATAATACAGAGAATGCGAGAACCCTAAGCACGGAACCGCGCCGCTACGGACGTCCGATAATATAGTGAACGTGCAAACCGAAGAATATAGTGAGAATCCTAAGCACACAATTGCGCCGCTATGGACATCTGAGATCGCGCCACATCATTATATGTATCCGCCGCGGCGCACCGAGAGGTCAACCTGCGAAAGTCCTTCATAGGGCAGATGGTTGCGGCAAAAATGGGAGTGGCCAAATGGCTTTGAACTATATAAAGGGGTGTGGCTAAATATATCCAGGACATGATAATGCGGTCTGCAGAAATTGTAGGGCAAGTGTCAGAAAAGCTAAAGGTAATAATGTATTGAGGCTTGTAAGAGAGGCCAAAAGCAATAAAAAAGGATTTGGGGGTCAATAGAAAAGTCAGAAAGTGCTATTGGATGCTTACAGGATAAAAATGGTGAATTGGTTAAGAATGATGTTGAGAAGGACGAACATTTAAATTCCTATTTTGTATCTGTTTTCTCTCAGAAAGTAGATGTAACATCAGCTGATCTTCCCTGTGTTATTGGGGGGAAAAAAGAATGCAGGTTATCTATAAGCAGAGAGATGGTGAGGGAACACTTAGCTAACTTACATGAATCCAAGTCTCAAGGTCCAGATGAATTACATCCTAGGATACTAAAGGAAGCAGTGGAGGTAATTGCTGAACCACTCGCCATAATCGGTGAAAATTCCTGGAGAACAGGAGAAGTCCCAGAAGATTGGAGAAGGGCAAATGTTGTCCCTATCTTCAAAAAAGGGAAGAAGGTGGATCCAGGAAACTACCGGCCTGTGAGCCTGACTTCATACCAGGGAAGATCTTTGAACACATTATTAAACAGCATGTATGCAAGTACTTGGATGATAATGGAGTAATTAACCAGAGCCAGCATGGGTTTATAACAAACAGGTCATGCCAGACTAATCTAATGTCCTTCTATGACAGAATCACCGACTGGTTTGATCAGGGAAATGCGGTGGATATAGTATATCTTGACCTTAGTAAAGCATTTGACAAAGTATCTCATACCAGACTTATTGGTGAAATGACCAAATCTGGGATTGACAAGGCAACTGTTAGGTGGATTCACAACTGGCTGAGTGATCATACTCAAAGAGTGGTCATAAATGGCTGCACATCCAAGTGGAAGAATGTATCAAGTGGGAACCACAAGGCTCTGTCCTGGGCCCAGTGTTGGTCAACATTGTTATAAATGATCTGGAGGAGGGAATTGTGGGAAACTGATCAAATGTGCCGACGACACAAAGCTAGGAGGGATAGCTAACACTAGGGGAGAGAGAGAGAGGATTCAAAAAGATCTAGAAAAGCTTGCACAGTGGGCGGCAACTAACAGAATGATATTTAACAAGGAGAAATGCAAAGTCCTACATCTGGGCAAGAAAAATAAAGAAAGCAGAAGAAAGCGCATACAGAATGGGAGGAATTGGGCTAAGCAGCAGCACATGTGAAAAAGACTTGGGTATACTAATAGATCATAGACTGAACATGAGTCAACAATGTGATGCAGCAGCCAAAAAGGCAAACACAATTCTGGGGTGTATTAAGAGAAGCAGAGAGTCTTTGATCACCAATTTGGAAGTCCAACCTGGCTGCACTGACAACGGACTGGAGGATCAGCTGATTGGTGGATCTTTGCTGATGACCCGTCCTGAAGATGGCTCATCAATAGTAGAGACCCCTGTAGCGCGGTGACTGAGTGCTGATCTTTACGGATTTCTTATTGGCGATGTGAAATAATCCACGAATTCTGATGCAAAGATGGCAGCCACTGAGATCAACAAGCGCTCACGCTCACGCTCAGACTTCATGTATGTGCTGAGCTGCAGACACTCCGCATGCCGCCATGTTGTGCCTGCACCATGTGGTGACAGACCGCGTTATGATGGACCTCATACACTCCGCTCAGCCCAGCATATGAATCGCAGCGCTTAGCGTCTCGCCATTTGCTTCCGTACATTACAATAAAGAGTTACGTTGATAGAGATTATTAGGTGTATAAAGCAGGGTGGACGGGTGACACATAAAGTGACAGTTTCTGCCTTCTCCCCTCCGGTGAGGGTCCCGGCACATAGACTGCTAGACTTCAATGCCCGGCTGGCATTTTTCCCCCTGACACGGGCTGCACCTGCGCAGGTGCCACACTAATTATAGCCTCATCGTTAGCATTACCAGTAATAGTATAAGACCGTAATAGCCTTATAATTAGCTGTGCACCTGTATATCCGGAGGGGAAGGTCTCCCATCTGGGTCCCTGATGGATCTCTCGCCTCCTGCAGGGGGTTTGGGAACAACTGGCAGCACTTGAGTAGAACTTTTGCTTTCTGCTGCCCAACGGCGAATCTCCCCCCGCAGCTCGGACGGACGCTGCGCAGACAACCGATTTTAGGATGTAGAACCATAAGCGGCATAAAAAAGGTAAAACGATCAGTAGAAGGGCAGCAGATTGCAGGCGTCTTCCGTGACATCTGGTGCCACAAAGGGAGGACAGGAGAAACTACACTGGTCAGCCGCCTCTATTTGCAGTTCGCCACGGTGGAGATCCCACTCGGTGATGAAATCCTCCTGCAGCAATACCGGCCCCAGTGGACAGGAAGCTTCTTATAAAGGTAGAGGGGTGCAGACAGCACAGCCTAACACCGTGTTCGGTTGGACAGGAAAATGCAAAAGCCACAAGAAAGGACCTGATCCAGATAGAGCCTTAACATGTCCTAGAGTAGAAGCATAGAAGTGGCCAAGGTGCCATCCAGATGATCTTTATTCTTCCCAAGCGACAAACAGAGATGACGTTTCGACTCTATTTGAAAAAGACTCTCAGGAGTCGAAACGTCATCTCTGTCGCTTGGGAAGAATAAAGATCATTTCAATGGCCCCTTGGATGCGGCCCCTTCTATGCTTATGCTCTATGAAGCTTCTTATAGTCGCCGCAGATTGGAGGGCGGTGGCAACATGTTCTGATCAGCTGACAGGAAGGGGTCAGCGATTCATGCTGCTTGCACCAAATTCTGACTCCCAACAGAGATCTGCATCCATCTGTGACCAGGAGATGTCTCCCCGCTGCTCAGTGATACAAGTTTTGTGCTCTTTTGCCCGCTGGAGTCGGTTTCTCTCAGACACAATGGCGCTGGAACCAGTTGTCGCTGTTAGTACTTTAAAGGGGCTGTCCAAGTTGTAGGCTCTCACTAAAACCTGTTCCCATGCAGTAAAACGACAGAATGGCATATACTCAGCTCCCCGGCTGCCACCACTGCTGCAGAGCCTTTATGGGGTGTCACAGGCGATGCAGCCAATTACAGAACTCAGATCCTCATCGCTAAGTAAAGAACGCAGTGGGGGACCGGGCGCCGCGGAGGGAGGCGACAATATGCAGGTTTGTTATTTTACTGCATGGGCCGATATTCCACGACGAAGTGCTGCAGTTCTCAAGGCCAGCGGAGGTCTTGCACGCTGCAAGATGGGGCTCTCTAATGAAGGGCGCTCCGTGCAGCTTAACACAGCTTCATATTTATCTACACTATGTGGTTTAGTCTAACTTCACCTCGCACGGAATACTTAGTAACAGTGTGTAAGGCCGGAGCCCCCCGTCCATCCAGCCCGCCTATCACCCCCCAGTGTTGATCCAGAAGAAGGCAAATCCCCCCCCCAAAAAAAGAGGCAGAAGACAACATTGCATATTTAAGGCCGGGCGCACATGAAGAGAGCGGATTCCGGCTGTGGGTCCGGCCAGTCACACTGCGTACCTGCTTTTTCCCTATTATGGATGGCCGCGGCGGCTGGCTGTCGGTGCTGCGCAGTACAGTCTTTGTTTCCGTGTTTATATTACATGCGCCATCGCTAAGTGATCATGCGGGTACCCACAGCCCATACGTAATGTTAATGGCAAATGAGCTGCAGGCCGGATACCTCCATTGACTTGGTCATCCGCAACAAAATGCAGCATGCTGCAATTTTTCTTCCGCTCGCCGAATACTGACTTCGTATCCGCGAGTGTGAATGAAAGATCGAAAGTTCATGCCCTTCAATGCCTGTGTTACGCTGGAGATCCTTCGCACGGACGGCGATCATGGATTACGCAGTTAGAATCAGTCCGTGTGAGATCCCCTGTAAGGGAAAAAAGTTCCTTCCCAACTCCAATCTGGCAATAATCCCCGGATCCCCGACCCCCCTGAGTTATCGGGGATATAAAGTAACATTGTGACACTCAGGAAAGACGTCCAGAACCGCTTAGGGTGAATGCACACCGCGCCGACATTTCCTGCAGAATTTCCTCCTGTGCCCGCTGCCATGGGATTGCAATCCTATACAGACTGGCCGCGATTTGATCTCGCGCGGTAAACAAATCGCGGCATGTCCTATTTCTGTGCGAGTGTCACTCGTGATGCGTGATGGGTGGCAGCCGGCACATAGCAGAGCGGGGAGACACTGGGAGCAGGTGAGCCGCAATGGTCACTGCAGGGGCATGGCTCGCAACCCGCTGCAAGAATTCTCGCAGCTGGATCCCACCCGGCCGCCTGCAGCAGGCCTTATACTCTTACATCGTATCACCATGGGAGAGATCTCTGTACTGACCCTGATATATCTATACATATTTATTAGAGCGCCCCCTTGTTACAGTCCTGGGTATATTAGATGATGGCAGAGATCTCTGTACTGACCCTGATATATCTATACATATTTATTAGAGCGCCCCCTTGTTACAGTCCTGGGTATAACAGATGATGAGAGAGATCTCTCTACTGACCCCAGATATATCTATACATAGTTATTAGAGCGCCCCCTTGTTACAGTCCTGGGTATAATAGATGATAGGAGAATTCTCTGTACTGACCCCTAATATATCTATACATATTTATTAGAGCGCCCCCTTGTTACAGTCCTGGGTATAATAGATGATGGGAGAGATCTCTGTACTGACCCCTGATATATCTATACATAGTTATTAGAGCGCCCCCTTGTTACAGTCCTGGGTATAATAGATGATAGGAGAGATCTCTGTACTGACCCCTAATATATCTATACATAGTTATTAGAGCGCCCCCTTGTTACAGTCCTGGGTATTATAGATGATGGGAGAGATCTCTGTACTGACCTCTGATATATTATACATAGTTATTAGAGCGCCCCCTTGTTACAGTCCTGGGTATAATAGATGATTGAGAGATCTCTGTACTGACCCCTGATATATCTATACATAGTTATTAGAGCGCCCCCTAGTTACAGTCCTGAGTATAATAGATGATGGGAGAGATCTCTGTACTGACCCCTGATATATCTATACATAGTTATTAGAGCGCCCCCTTGTTACAGTCCTGGGTATAACAGATGATGGGAGAGATCTCTGTACTGACCCCTGATATATCTATACATAGTTATTACAGCACCCCCTTGTTACAGTCCTGGGTATAACAGATGATGGGAGAGATCTCTGTACTGACACCTGATATATCTATACATAGTTATTAGAGCGCCCCCTTGTTACAGTCCTGGATATAATAGATGATGAGAGAGTTCTCTGTACTGACCGCTGATATATCTATACATAGTTATTAGAGCGCCCCCTTGTTACAGTCCTGGGTATAACAGATGATGGGAGAGATCTCTGTACTGACCCCTGATATATTATACGTAGTTATTAGAGCGCCCCCTTGTTACAGTCCTGGGTATAACAGATGATGGGAGAGATCTCTGTACTGACCCCTGATATATCTATACATAGTTATTAGAGCGCCCCCTTGTTACAGTCCTGGATATAATAGATGATGAGAGAGTTCTCTGTACTGACCCCTGATATATTATACATAGTTATTAGAGCGCCCCCTTGTTACAGTCCTGGGTATAATAGATGATGGGAGAGATCTCTGTACTGACCCTGATATATCTATACATAGTTATTAGAGCGCCCCCTTGTTACAGTCCTGGGTATAACAGATGACATGAGAGATCTCTGTACTGACCCCTGATATATTATACATAGTTATTAGAGTGCCCCCTTGTTACAGTCCTGGGTATAATAGATGATGGGAGAGATCTCTGTACTGACCCTGATATATCTATACATAGTTATTAGAGCGCCCCCTTGTTACAGTCCTGGATATAATAGATGATGAGAGAGTTCTCTGTACTGACCCCTGATATATTATACATAGTTATTAGAGCGCCCCCTTGTTACAGTCCTGGGTATAATAGATGATGGCAGAGATCTCTGTACTGACACCTGATATATCTATACATAGTTATTAGAGCACCCCCTTGTTACAGTCCTGGGTATAATAGATGATGGGAGAGATCTCTGTACTGACCCCTGATATATCTATACATAGTTATTAGAGCGCCCCCTTGTTATAGTCCTGGGTATAATAGATGATGGTAGAGATCTCTGTACTGACCCCTGATATATCTATACATAGTTATTAGAGTGCCCCCTTGTTACAGTCCTGGGTATAATAGATGATGGCAGAGATCTCTGTACTGACCCCGGATATATTATACATAGTTATTAGAGTGCCCCCTTGTTACAGTCCTGGGTATAACAGATGATATGAGAGATATTGTCCTCTGATATATTTGTACATAAATGAGATGAAATCCTTTGGACAAGTTATTATGGATAGTAAACTGTTCTGTATGAGCCTCGCGGGGCGCTCCATCCACAATCATCTAAAGGCATGCATCCACAGTGATCCAGAATGGTACTTTACCATTTTTTTATGGTCCTCAAGAATAATTGAAAAGTCAATTGTTCCTTTCTTTTTTTTCAATCTGGGTCAAATAGAATAACTTAATTCTGAGGAGCGAACATTTCTCTAGTAATCTGCGGAATATCTATAAAAAGGGGCGAGGATTACAGGAAATGGCGTTATTTTTATCTTATTGCTGCGGGCTACAGTCATATAGATGTGAAACGGCTCCATATAGTCAGTGCTAAAATCAGGAGCAGATCCCTTCCTGTGAAAACTATAGGAACCACATGGGATCCCAGTGCCGTCCAGCTGCTAGAGAAGCCAACAGATTACTGATACAATGTATCTGATTGTATCCAAGTCACAAGCATAAACAAACACAATGTAACTAACAGCACAGAGCTGTGCATCATCCACAGTGCAGGAGGAAAGTAAGTGACCCCCTATTTAATGTAACTAATAACACACAGCTGTACCGCCCATCATCCACAGTACAGGAGGAAAGTAAGTGACCCCCTATGTAATGTAACTAATAACACACAGCTGTACTGCCCATCATCCACAGTACAGGAGGAAAGTAAGTGACCCCCTATGTAATGTAACTAATAACATACAGCTGTACCGCCCATCATCCACAGTACAGGAGGAAAGTAAGTGACCCCCTATGTAATGTAACTAATAACACACAGCTGTACAACCCATCATCCACAGTACAGGGGGAAAGTAAGTGACCCCCTATGTAATGTAACTAATAACACAGCTGTACCGCCCATCATCCACAGTACAGGGGGAAAGTAAGTGACCCCCTATGTAATGTAACTAATAACACACAGCTGTACCGCCCATCATCCACAGTACAGGAGGAAAGTAAGTGACCCCCTATGTAATATAACTAATAACACACAGCTGTACCGCCCATCATCCACAGTACAGGAGGAAAGTAAGTGACCCCCTATGTAATGTAACTAATAACACACAGCTGTACCGCCCATCATCCACAGTACAGGAGGAAAGTAAGTGACCCCCTATGTAATGTAACTAGTAACACACAGCTGTACCGCCCATCATCCACAGTACAGGGGGAAAGTAAGTGACCCCCTATGTAATGTAACTAATAACACACAGCTGTACCGCCCATCATCCACAGTGCAGGAGGAAAGTAAGTGACCCCCTATGTAATGTAACTAATAACACACAGCTGTACCGCCCATCATCCACAGTACAGGGGGAAAGTAAGTGACCCCCTATGTAATATAACTAATAACACACAGCTGTACCGCCCATCATCCACAGTACAGGAGGAAAGTAAGTGACCCCCTATGTAATGTAACTAATAATACACAGCTGTACCGCCCATCATCCACAGTACAGGGGGAAAGTAAGTGACCCCCTATGTAATGTAACTAGTAACACACAGCTGTACCGCCCATCATCCACAGTACAGGAGGAAAGTAAGTGACCCCCTATGTAATGTAACTAATAACACACAGCTGTACCGCCCATCATCCACAGTACAGGAGGAAAGTAAGTGACCCCCTATGTAATATAACTAATAACACACAGCTGTACCGCCCATCATCCACAGTACAGGAGGAAAGTAAGTGACCCCCTATGTAATGTAACTAGTAACACACAGCTGTACCGCCCATCATCCACAGTACAGGGGGAAAGTAAGTGACCCCCTATGTAATGTAACTAATAACACACAGCTGTACCGCCCATCATCCACAGTGCAGGAGGAAAGTAAGTGACCCCCTATGTAATGTAACTAATAACACACAGCTGTACCGCCCATCATCCACAGTACAGGGGGAAAGTAAGTGACCCCCTATGTAATATAACTAATAACACACAGCTGTACCGCCCATCATCCACAGTACAGGAGGAAAGTAAGTGACCCCCTATGTAATGTAACTAGTAACACACAGCTGTACCGCCCATCATCCACAGTACAGGGGGAAAGTAAGTGACCCCCTATGTAATGTAACTAATAACACACAGCTGTACCGCCCATCATCCACAGTGCAGGAGGAAAGTAAGTGACCCCCTATGTAATGTAACTAATAACACACAGCTGTACCGCCCATCATCCACAGTACAGGGGGAAAGTAAGTGACCCCCTATGTAATATAACTAATAACACACAGCTGTACCGCCCATCATCCACAGTACAGGAGGAAAGTAAGTGACCCCCTATGTAATGTAACTAATAATACACAGCTGTACCGCCCATCATCCACAGTACAGGGGGAAAGTAAGTGACCCCCTATGTAATGTAACTAATAACACACAGCTGTACCGCCCATCCCCCACAGTACAGGAGGAAAGTAAGTGACCCCCTATGTAATGTAACTAATAACACACAGCTGTACCGCCCATCATCCACAGTACAGGAGGAAAGTAAGTGACCCCCTATGTAATGTAACTAATAACACACAGCTGTACCGCCCATCATCCACAGTACAGGAGGAAAGTAAGTGACCCCCTATGTAATGTAACTAATAACACACAGCTGTACCACCCATCATTCACAGTACAGGAGGAAAGTAAGTGACCCCCTATGTAATGTAACTAATAACACAGCTGTACCGCCCATCATCCACAGTACAGGAGGAAAGTAAGTGACCCCCTATGTAATGTAACTAATAACACAGCTGTACCGCCCATCATCCACAGTACAGGGGGAAAGTAAGTGACCCCCTATGTAATGTAACTAATAACACACAGCTGTACCGCCCATCCCCCACAGTACAGGAGGAAAGTAAGTGACCCCCTATGTAATGTAACTAATAACACACAGCTGTACCGCCCATCATCCACAGTACAGGAGGAAAGTAAGTGACCCCCTATGTAATGTAACTAATAACACACAGCTGTACCGCCCATCATCCACAGTACAGGAGGAAAGTAAGTGACCCCCTATGTAATATAACTAATAACACACAGCTGTACCGCCCATCATCCACAGTACAGGGGGAAAGTAAGTGACCCCCTATGTAATGTAACTAATAACACACAGCTGTACCGCCCATCATCCACAGTACAGGAGGAAAGTAAGTGACCCCCTATGTAATGTAACTAATAACACACAGCTGTACCACCCATAATCCACAGTACAGGAGGAAAGTAAGTGACCCCCTATGTAATGTAACTAATAACACACAGCTGTACCGCCCATCATCCACAGTACAGGAGGAAAGTAAGTGACCCCCTATGTAATGTAACTAATAACACACAGCTGTACCACCCATCATTCACAGTACAGGAGGAAAGTAAGTGACCCCCTATGTAATGTAACTAATAACACAGCTGTACCGCCCATCATCCACAGTACAGGAGGAAAGTAAGTGACCCCCTATGTAATGTAACTAATAACACAGCTGTACCGCCCATCATCCACAGTACAGGGGGAAAGTAAGTGACCCCCTATGTAATGTAACTAATAACACACAGCTGTACCGCCCATCCCCCACAGTACAGGAGGAAAGTAAGTGACCCCCTATGTAATGTAACTAATAACACACAGCTGTACCGCCCATCATCCACAGTACAGGAGGAAAGTAAGTGACCCCCTATGTAATGTAACTAATAACACACAGCTGTACCGCCCATCATCCACAGTACAGGAGGAAAGTAAGTGACCCCCTATGTAATATAACTAATAACACACAGCTGTACCGCCCATCATCCACAGTACAGGGGGAAAGTAAGTGACCCCCTATGTAATGTAACTAATAACACACAGCTGTACCGCCCATCATCCACAGTACAGGAGGAAAGTAAGTGACCCCCTATGTAATGTAACTAATAACACACAGCTGTACCACCCATCATCCACAGTACAGGAGGAAAGTAAGTGACCCCCTATGTAATGTAACCAATAACACACAGCTGTACCGCCCATCATCCACAGAACAGGAGGAAAGTAAGTGACCCCCTATGTAATGTACCTAATAACACAGCTGTACCGCCCATCATCCACAGTACAGGAGGAAAGTAAGTGACCCCCTATGTAATGTAACTAATAACACACAGCTGTACCACCCATCATCCACAGTACAGGAGGAAAGTAAGTGACCCCCTATGTAATGTAACCAATAACACACAGCTGTACCGCCCATCATCCACAGAACAGGAGGAAAGTAAGTGACCCCCTATGTAATGTACCTAATAACACAGCTGTACCGCCCATCATCCACAGTACAGGAGGAAAGTAAGTGACCCCCTATGTAATGTAACTAATAACACATAGCTGTACCGCTGTTTCCGGCTTCTGCGGAATATCTATAATAGGGTGGAGTTATTTGCAGCTCCCTGATGCTGCACTTCGCTGCCAACACTGACCGTTCATCTACAGGTAGGTCGGCCTCCTTGGTTCTGCTCGCTGTCGGGATTACGGACCTCTTCCGGTTCCAGTAGTCCAAGCGCGGTCACCGCACCTTTAGGGTCACCGCACCTTTGGGGTCACCGCACCTTTGGGGTCACCGCACCTTTAGGGTCAGCGCACCTTCGGGGTCACCGCACCTTTAGGGTCACCGCACCTTTGGGGTCACCGCACCTTTAGGGTCACCGCACCTTTAGGGTCACCGCACCTTTAGGGTCACCGCACCTTCGGGGTCACTCAGAGGCTCGAGGACCACTAATAATGTTTTAAGGCTTTAGAATACAAGGTAGCGGCGCTTATATAAAAATAGAGAGAAAGCGGAACGTACAAAATACACGGAACCGATCCGGAGATTAAAGGGATAAAATAAGAGAAAATACCACAAAGTTGGTTCAAGTAGTCGTGGCTGCGAGGAGCCCGCGGCAGAAATATGGACACATTGCTGTACTAGATGCAGCTCCATGGCCGGACAGGTGTTGGTGCGCCCCCAGAGATCGGGGAGAGGCCGGCTGACTGGATGCACAGATTCTTCCAGATGAAGACACAATTCAATGTTCCAGCCATATTTGCCATGGGGGCGCTGCAGGAGGCGAGCTATGGCCGCCATCTTTCATAGCATGAATGAGTCTACAAGATCTCATCATCATCATGAAGTCCAGCTGGAGTGTGATTGGCCGATTAGGCATTTATATGCAGGAGAAGGCGACAGCGGTCATGTGACATATTGTATCAGCAGCAGGAGACCAGAATGAATGAAGGAATGAACGCGGCTCAGCAACGACTCGAACCTCTGCTGTTAGCGCTGCGGTACGTCACGGCCTTAGTCACAGGATAACGCCAAGCTTCCTTATGGCTGTTTGTAGCCCTGCTGTAATACCGCCCAGACTAACCGCTGACAGCAATAGAAAGACAACGTTTCATATAAGTAGAAGGGCATTCATCAGCATCCTGAGGAACGGGGGGCATACTGCACCCCCTAATAACATGGGGCCCAGATCTGTAGGAAGGGATTGTTAACCCCTTCCCTGACTCTTGACCGGCTGCTACCATCATACTTAAGCCATTAATCATGAGCCAGGGAGGGGTTAACTGCCCATAGTGTCATTTCCATACAATATACGGCAGCGTATAGCCTGTACGCCATGTCAGCGGCGCGCCGCCGGCTGCAGGGATGCTGCTACATGCTGGCGGCGCACACAGAAGGCTCCCCAGTTTGTACTGGTTAGCTGCTCCTCGTGCGCCAAGGTGTTGGCCAAGAGCGATGGGGATGGATATAGTGACCCAGTAACATCCCCCCCTAGAGGAGTATATATATATACACACTCACACACGGGCGACCTACCTGATATGAGGGATACGGTGTCCTTCTCCCAGGACACAACGCTGACGTACTCCTGCACGGAGGGTTGAGTGAGGCACTTGAATACCGCGGCACTTCCACGCATGGCGCTCTGGTCCTCCACACGCACCGTGTACGGCTCCCTGAAAACTGAGGTAGAGGCATGCTGTCACTTGTTGTGCATCAACAGTACGAGGAGCTCCCACCACTACATGCATGTACAGAGCTAGCAATCATTAACATGACAACTACCATGAGGTGCCACAAGTCCTCGCATTCCTCTGCCGTCTTCCCATCTTACAAGAACATCTTGGCTTCCAGGTTGGCTTTCCCTTTAACCATAAACTACATTATGGGGCTAGGAGGTGAGGATGTGGGGAGTCCGGGGGGCGCGCAGCAGCGGGGGAGGGGACGCTCTCTCTGGCGCTGCTGGCTGGACGCAGCTGATTTGGTGGCATAATTGCAATATATGTTCGAGTTTGTTAAGGCCGCATGCACACGGGCGGATTCGCATTGTGGTACCCAGAGCCGCGGCGTCCGCCAAGGATTCTGCAGCATGCACACGGGCGGATTCATACTGCGGTACGCGGAGCAGCGGCGTCCGCCAAGGATTCTGCAGCATGCACACGGGCGGATTTGCATTGCGGTACGCAAAGCGGCGGCGGCCGCCAAGGATTCTGCAGCATGTACACGGGCAGATTCATACTGCGGTACGCGGAGCAGCGGCGTCCGCCAAGGATTCTGCAGCATGCACACGGGCGGATTCGCATTGCGGTACACGGAGCGGCGGCCGCCAAGGATTCTGCAGCATGCACACGGGCGGATTCGCATTGTGGTACCCAGAGCCGCGGCGTCCGCCAAGGATTCTGCAGCATGCACACGGGCGGATTCATACTGCGGTACGCGGAGCAGCGGCGTCCGCCAAGGATTCTGCAGCATGCACACGGGCGGATTCGCATTGCGGTACGCAAAGCGGCGGCGGCCGCCAAGGATTCTGCAGCATGTACACGGGCGGATTCATACTGCGGTACGCGGAGCAGCGGCGTCCGCCAAGGATTCTGCAGCATGCACATGGGCGGATTCGCATTGCGGTACACGGAGCGGCGGCCGCCAAGGATTCTGCAGCATGCACACGGGCGGATTCGCATTGCGGTACGCAGAGCAGCGGCGGCCGCCAAGGATTCTGCAGCATGCACACGGGCGGATTCGCATTGCGGTACGCGGAGCAGCGGCGGCCGCCAAGGATTCTGCAGCATGCACTCGCAGAAGAAACGTTGCAGAATGTTCTATTTTTGGACAGATTCTGCGTGGATGGCTTCCACTGAAGTTAATCCATCCAATCCGCGGCCCTGCCACAATGACATGGCGGTAAGGTCATGGATCCCGCGTCATCACTAGGCTGGAGCCTCCAGGGGGGTCTGACTAAGACAAGGGGTTCACTCAGATCTCTAATTATCAAATATCAGAACTAAATATCACCGCCATACCCTGATTATATACACTGAATGTCAGTAACACCCCCCAGGAGGAGTATATATATATTGTGAGGGATTAGCGTTTAGGATCGGTAGCAACCTGGGCATAAGCAGTCAGAGACAGTGACACATGGGATAAAGTCTTTAGTCCAGGCTTGGCCTGGGTTTATTTCCAAGCAAACAAAGCAAAATACAGGCCTTAACATCAGGCAAACACAAAGTAAATCCTGCTCGTCTGAGCACTTACTATACATGGAGCGTCCCTGTCTACGTACTGGTAACACAAATGGCTCCTGCACACAGTCAGCCAGGACTCTCAGACCTGCAAAGGTCTCAGCTCTCTCAGCCCACACGCTGGGCTAGCCGGGCTCCTGCTCCACAGAGCCCTCTCTCTGGCTCTCAGCCAGATGCTCTCCCTAGGCCCTGTAGGCCCAGGCTTTATAAGGCCTGGTACCAGCCCCACCTGGTACATGGGAGTGACCATCCCACCCTTCACTTTGGTCACTCCAGAAAAAGCTGGCCCGGATTATGTGGCTTGGAGCCACTTACTTACTACACCGTGTCAGTAACTTAATGCTACTGACACCATACTGCCGGCTTCCTCCACCGAGCCCAGGCTGCTCGGTGGCACGTACCTGGCCAAGTGCTCCCCAAAGCCTCATAGGAGAGCATCCTAGGCGAAATATATATGCCCTCCAGCACTTTGCCGGTCACCTTCTCACAATATATATACACATACATACATACATACTCCTTCTGAGGGGTGTTACTGACATTGAGTGTGTATGTTTCTGTATGTATGTATACATATATATATATAGACTAGCTGATATACCCGGCTTCGCCCGAGTTAATTTGGTACTGGTGTTTATCTGGTGTTCACACGGAAAATCTTATGAAGTCGTGGTTACTTTAGAGATACTGAGGAAAAACATATGTTCACCATTTTGCATAGTTCTCTGCGTTACCCAGGAAACACCACGTGGAGGTAACCATGCAACGTTTACTGTATATAAAATGACATCAGGAAGTGAGAGAATTAGATTCCGTACATAAAATTTGGACGCTAATTCTTTTGCGCATAGAATTGAATAATCGAGTTGGGACCCATTAACTTTTCCTATTTATGACATAATCAATGCTCGTGCCAAATTTCATGTTTCTATGACACCGGAAAGTGGGAAAAATACATTCTGTACGTAAAATTTGGACGCTAATTCTTTTGCGCTAGAATTGAATAATCGAGTTGGGACCCATTAGCTTTTCCTATTTTGGAGATAATCTATGCTTGTGCCAAATTTTATGTTTCTACGACATCGGGAAGTTGGAGAACTTTTGGCGAGTCTGTGAGTGAGTCAGTGAGAGCTTTTGTCTTTATATATATAGATATATACACACATACATACATATACACACACGTTAAGGAGCGGTAAGACCTGCTGACATGTACGGACCGCAGACAGGATACATTTTATATATATATATATATATATATATATATATATATACAGTATATACAATAGCAAGGGGAAGAGGAGGGGAGGTGGTCGAGGACAGAGCCCTGGGGGACCCCAAAAGCAAGGTAAAGAGGAGGGAAGGGGGTAAAGGACCGAGCCTGGGGGGCCTCAACAGCAAGGGGAACAGGTGGGGCCAAGGTCTGTGCCCTGGGGGACCCCAACAGCAAGGGGAAGAGGAGAGAAGGGGGCCAAGGACCAAGCCCTATGGGACCCCAACAGCAAAGGGAAGAGAAGGGGAGTGCGTCGAGGACCGATCCCTGGGGGACCCCAACAGCAAGGGGAAAAGGAAAGTAGGGGGCTAAGGACCGTGCCCTGGGGGACCCCAAGAGCAAGGGGAAGAGGAGAGGAGAGGGCTGAGGACCGAGCCCTGGGGGACCCTAACAGCAAGGAGAAGAGGAGAGGAGGGGGCCGAGGACCCAGCCTTAGGGGACCCCAACAGCAAGGGGAAGAAGAGGTGGCTGAGGAACAAGCCCTTGGGGACCCCAACAGCAAGGGGAAGAGGTGGGGGCCGAGGACGGAGCCCTGGTAGATGTCAACAGCATGGGGAAGAGGAAGGGAGTGGGCCGAGGACCGAGCCCTGGGGGACCCCAACAGCAAGGGGAAGAGGAGGGGAGGGGGTCGAGGACCGATCCCCGATGTAATGGGGGCGACGGTGGGTGTCAGAGGCCTACATGTAATGGGGTTGACGGTGGGGGGCAGAGGCCGTACATGTAATGGGGGCAATGGGGGGGTGTCAGAGGCCTACATGTAATGGGGTGACGGTGGGGGGAAGAGGCCGTACATGTAATGGGGGCGACGGCGGGGGTCAGAGGCCGGACATCTAATGGGGGTGACGGTGGGTGTCAGAGGCCGGAAATGTAATGGGGGTGATGGGTGGGTGTCAGAGGCTGTACATGTAATGGGGGCGACGGTGGGTGTCAGAGGCCGTACATGTAATGGGGGCGATGGTGGGGGCCAGAGGCCGTACATGTAATGGGGGCGACGGTGGGGGTCAGAGGCCATACATGTAATGGGGGTGACGGTGGGGTCAGAGGCCGTACATGTAATGGGGGCGACGGTGGGGGGCAGAGGCCATACATGTAATGGGGGCGACGGTGGGGGGCAGAGGCCGTACATGTAATGGGGGCGATGGTGGGGGCCAGAGGCCGTACATGTAATGGGGGCGACGGTGGGGGTCAGAGGCCATACATGTAATGGGGGTGACGGTGGGGTCAGAGGCCGTACATGTAATGGGGGCGACGGTGGGGGGCAGAGGCCATACATGTAATCGGGGCGACGGTGGGGGGCAGAGGCGGTACATGTAATGGGGGTGATGGGGGGTGTCAGAGGCCGTGCATGTAATGGGGGCGACGGTGGGGGTCAGAGGCCGAACATGTAATAGGGGTGACAGTGGGTGTCAGAGGACGTACATGTAATGGGGTCGATGGTTGGAGTCAGGGGCCGTACCTGTAATGGGGGTGATGGGTGGTGTCAGAGGCTGTACATGTAATGGGGGCGACGGTGGGTGTCAGAGGCCATACATGTAATGGGGGCGACGGGGGGGTCAGAGGCCATACATCTAATGGGGGCGACGGGGGGGGGGGGGGGTCAGAGGCCATATATGTAATGGGGGCGACGGGGGGGGGTCAGAGGCCATACATGTAATGGGGGCGATGGGGGGTGTCAGAGGCCATACATGTAATGGGAGCGATGGGGGGTGTCAGAGGCCATACATGTAATGGGGGCGATGGGGGGTGTCAGAGTCCGTACATGCAATGGGGGCGATGGGGGGTGTCAGAGGCCCTACACAAATGTCCTTCAGCCAAGAGCCTGGAAATGGTTCCGACAGACACAGGGGTGTAACGAAAACTCTTTCTAGGGGCTGCATTACTTTCATGCAGGGATCTACAGAAGAGCACATTGTTTGTTCTTTGTAAGTTAATTTTAGCGGTGAGGGGCTCCTCGGGCCCCCCTAGGTTATGGACCTCAGAATTGCAACCTTCTGGAACCCCTATTGCTATGCCACTGCTCAGGGAGGCTGCCGCAACCTGTCTGTATACTTGCACATTTGCCCTCCCAGTCCTGACGCCAGTCCTGGGGATCCACGCAGACTGTCCCAGTTCTGTTGTGTTGTCACGGATCTGATCAGCCGGCGGCAGCGGGCGGCATCACCCCGTCTGTGGGCATTCCTACGGTGGTATTTCGAGGAGTCGTGCAAATTTACGTTGTTTTTAGAACTTTATTTATTGCACAATAACAAACGCCTTATAAATGTCCGCGTGAGGTTTGCGGCGTCCGTAACTCCACAGCGAGCAGAAGAATGACCTGCGCTGGACGCTGCAAACAGCTGAAGCTCGTTTGGCAAAAAGCGCAAAAACAAGTTTTACTAAAAGACCGTTCCGTATTAGGAAAATATAACCGTCCAAATGATTCCGGGGGTTTTGGGGGGGAGAATGTCCTATCCTTATGATGGCCATCAATGTCTGATCCGTAGGGATCTGATCCTCAGGCCAAGAAGCAAAATGTTGGGACCCCTTCAGACACAGCGCCCTACATATAGTTGTGGCAGTATCTGGTACTGCAGCTCAGTTAATTCAAGTTAGTGGAACTAAACTGCACTGGGCTGCAAGGACCCCTTAAAGGCAATGGACATCCTCAACATGAAACAAATTGTCCCTACATTCCTTAGTATTTAGAATGATTTTAAATGGCGGCAGGCCATAATCTGTGAGTTTCATTCATTTCCAGACGTTCTAATTCACAGCCTGCTCCAAGTTTCATTCCCAATAATCCATGTTGTATGTGAGGTCCATGTGTCCAGGATGCTGCTGCCCTCACTAGCTCTCATGCATCAGCACACCTTCATTTCCCCTTTTCCAGCCCATGCGGGACCTCTTCTGCCTTGTACCGACAGGCATTAATGCTCAGGACCGTGTGGTCCCCCTCCTCTGCCCCGTCTGGCTGCTTTTCTTTTGTCTGCACTCATAAATAGCATGCAGACTGCCTTGTGTTCTCTGTTCTCTCCATCTGCTGCTTGTGTGATCTGCCCTCCCTGAAAACTAGGATGCCTTTCCTCACTGCAATCTCTGAAGGCAGAACAACCTCATTATAGTGCATGGAGTCCATCTAGTGCCATTCAGATCCAGCACTTTATCTGTTATTTGGCCTCTAGGGTGGAGCTGAGTGAGGACAGCAGAAAGTGCTGGTGAGAAGCCGGCCCAACTTCACATGCTTTACTATCCCGCCTTCCATAACACACAAAACTCATCTCATGATCAATAAACCCTTCTCTGCAACCTACAATATAGAAAGTCCGACCCACCATTCCAGTTATAATGGCAGTTACTAGTGCGGCGCAGCGAATACCCGGCGCGGCCGATGAGCAATGCTCAGGTTACACTTTCCATTTCTGAGAACAATGGGGACGTATCTGCAGTCAGCGAGCTCCATATTCCAGGCTTTATACACACGTGCCGCGCTTCACATTCTCCTCCTTCAGCCGCCGTAGTGGTGTTCGCTGGAGCTGTCCGTGAATCCGATGACAAGGTGATAACAGACTCCCATTCAGAAGGCAGTGATGTGCCGGTGTGTGCGGAGATCTGGGGGATGGTACCGCTGTGTATCTGGATGTAGCAGCGCCGCATGAATCGGGGCGAGCGGTTACATCAGACTATGGCTACCGGCACCGACCTGTGCTATAGGAGGCATTAAAGGGGTTAATTCTGCTGCCGTCAGCTTGCTCCCCTTTCCGCCGCTGTGGCCCGCGATGTCACCGTCACGTCCTGTAGGTCACATGACCCAGGAGCAGTTATTCCTGTATGTGGGGCGTCGCCGACGACATCCCGCTCGTGGTGGACATTGGCTGCAGCGGTCACATGTAAACAGAGGACTGAGTGGGGGCGCTCATGAGGCGGGTCCAACCTCCCTCCCGCTGCCCCCATATTCGCTTCAGCTTCTCAGGTGGGGCCTACAAGTAGTTCTAACAGGATTGTAAGTTCTCCCTCTCTGCAGGGTGGGCGTAACGTGCTGATCAATGGGGGTCTCACTGCTGAGAGCCCTGCAGATCTGAAGAATGGGACCCCCTGGTGTTATTGCGCCCCCTGCAGGGAGGAGGAGACTGAGCGGGGCGCCGGTCATACAAGCCGCTCCATTCACTTTCAGTGGGACTGCGGAGACGTCGGAGCGCCCCCTCATGGGGGTTTCCAGCACCCCCAATAAATGACTGGAGCGCTGACCGCACACGCTCAGCCGCCGCTGTGGGGAGAGACAGGACCCCCACCGTGACAAGAGCGCGGACACGGGAGTCCCATTCCACAGGGCGGTGGGGGGTCTCACCAATCAGCAAGCCCCGTGGCTGGCAGAGAACCTCTAGTTGTGGTACAACCCCTTTAAGTTGACTTTTAACGTGTTTTGATAACTTTGTGTTGAGTCTTTTTTGCCCTTTAATTGCTTTCTGATGGGTAAGAAAACTCGTCAGTCGGATACATTTAGCGACATCCCTGCCAGTCCCAGCTCCTCGCGCCGGCGGTTCCACGAGAACTACAGCAGCGTTTCGTCTCACCATTGCACTTCTGATGGTCATGTGACTGGCGACGTCCAGCAGGAACAGGAAGGTGAAACGGCCCCCTCTCTCCACGCCACTTAACTGGAGGTACAAAATGGCCTGCGGTGCGTGACTGCGCAGCGAAACGGAGATCCGCAGAGCCAGAAGTGAGGGAGGTAATGGCTGCTATGTCCGCGCTGGGCTCCGCGACTGGTGAAGCGCCCCAAATGTAAAGAGTCACCTTATCGAACATTGAGGATTTTGATGAAATGGTGAGTTGAGTTTGGCGATATTCACCTAATTGTATAGCGGCGGCGATGCATCTACAAAGCCCACCGCCAGACATTGCGGCTAATGTAAGACGGAGGGGGTCTTCAGTGAACGGCGCTTAGCGCTACAGCCTTGCCGGGCCAACAGGATAACATCTGCAGGGACCCAGCACTGAGCCACCCCGCCGCTCCAGAGGCACATAACCCTAGGGCGGAGGTCGGCCCGCCATCACACAGCGCCCTCGCTCACAGCGCCACTTACCAGCTTTGACACGGATGTTTGGACTCCGGATTTTCCCAGCGGAGTTCTCTGCTGTACAGAAATAGTCATTATCATGTATGAAGCTGTTGAAAGCGGACTGAGAGAAGGGGTAGAGCTGGAGGGTCCCGTTGGCGTGGACGTGCCTAATGTGGGGCACATCATAAATGTCATCTCCTGTGCCCAGGTACCATCGGAGGGTGGCGCTGGGGGATCCAGCTGCAGGGCAGGGGATGAAGACCCCCACAGTGCTGGAAAAGGTGATCTGCAGCAGAGAAGTGTTCACAAAGTATAGGCTGGTGCTGGCATCCTCAGAGCGAGCTGCGGAGAGAAGGAGAAGCCATTAGTGGAAGACCAGGGGTACCCCAGCTTAAAGACCCCCGCATGCTCCCCCCGCGCTGAGGACTTACCGCACTTCCAAGGACCCCCCTCTACTGCCCCCCATTACAAGGTGTCAAGCTGCCCCTACAGCAAGGGACCCATCAAACACAATGTGGCCGATCTCGCCACCTGCAGGAAAGCTTCGGGGCTTCGTGGACGCGGTCTAACATAAAGGTCTGTACCCGTCCGGCACCACCAGAGTGCCAACCGCTCCGATTCTGGAAGAAGCAGTCAATGCCTGATGAACAGTAAGTGACAGCTGGTGATGTTGGGGGGCTGCTGGTCAAGTGGGCGGGGGCACTTCTGAGTAATGCCTTTCCTTGACACCACTGACGCGCCGGGCCCACCCACCATGTCACACATTTGCAATTGTATCCGCATTGGTAGGAAATTTTCTGATGTCAGAATTTTGGCAGTCGGTTGCCCAAAATTGGCCATTCAAGTATATGGCTGACCTACGGCTGCACTGTGATGCCTCCATCTTCACGCATGGTCTGCGGCCCGGCCCCTCAGTGAGCAGTGCAGAGAGGGGGCCGCCAGTAATGTGGGGGTAATCACCTGTTCGCAGTACATCACACCAGCATGAGACAGCTGCAGAGCGCCGGGGGGACATCCTGCCCAAAAGGAACCATCGCCACAATGTTTAAAGTTAGTAAACCGCCTTTAAAGAACAAAGTAAGAGAAGCCGAGAGCAGCTGAACACAAGGTGCCACCGGCACTCTGACCGAGCGACACCGGCTGCGCCGGCACTCTGACCGAGCGACACCGGCTCCGCCGGCACTCTGACTGAGCGACACCGGCTCCGCCGGCACTCTAACCGAGCGACACCGGCTCCGCCGGCACTCTAACCGAGCGACTCCGGCCCCGCCGACACTCTGACCGAGCGACTCCGGCCCCGCCGGCACTCTGACTGAGCGACACCGGCTCCGCCGACACTCTGACTGAGCGACACCGGCTCCGCCGGCACTCTGACCGAGCGACACCGGCTCCGCCAACACTCTGACCGAGCGACACCGGCTCCGCCGGCACTCTGACCGAGCGACTCCGGCCCCGCCGGCACTCTGACCGAGCGACACCGGCTCCGCCGGCACTCTGACCGAGCGACACCGGCTCCGCCGGCACTCTGACCGAGCGACACCGGCTCCGCCGGCACTCTGACCGAGCGACACCGGCTCCGCCGGCACTCTGACCGAGCGACACCGGCTCCGCCGGCACTCTGACCGAGCGACACCGGCTCCGCCGGCACTCTGACCGAGCGACACCGGCCCCGCCGGCACTCTGACCGAGCGACTCCGGCCCCGCCGACACTCTGACTGAGCGACACCGGCTCCGCCGGCACTCTGACCAGGGGACACTGGCTCCACCGGCACTCTGACCGGGCGACACCGGCTCCACCGGCACTCTGACCGAGCGACACCGGCTCCGCCGGCACTCTGACCGAGCGACACCGGCTCCGCCGGCACTCTGACCGAGCGACACAGGCTCCGCCGGCACTCTGACCGAGCGACACAGGCTCCGCCGGCACTCTGACCGAGCGACACCGGCTCCGCCGGCACTCTGACCGAGCGACACCGGCTCCGCCGGCACTCTGACCGAGCGACACCGGCTCCGCCGGCACTCTGACCGAGCGACACCGGCTCCGCCGGCACTCTGACCGAGCGACACCGGCTCCGCCGGCACTCTGACCGAGCGACACCGGCTCCGCCGGCACTCTGACCGAGCGACACTGGGTTCAAAAAAGGTAGAACTCAGAGCTGCCAATAGATGTGAATGGAAAACATATGCAAAAGGCAGCACTACTTCATTGTATCACGGGAGCGGTTAGCGATCACATTCACAACCAGCGGGAATTCTGCATATCAGTCGCTGGTCTGCCATTGTCTGGATGCACTACCATGTACTGCTTAATCCTGCCTGCCAAGATAATGAGACGTTTCCTCTACAAAACAGGAAGTATCAGACTATTATAAGGCTTAATGGTCAGTGTGTAGGGAGGGGAGGAGGTGAGCTGTGACTATTGTGAACGGTGACTCCTGTGTTATCTATATATAGGTGTCACCTCTCAGTGTAATCCTGTCTGTATTGGGAGGGGAGGAGGTGAGCTGTGACTATTGTGAATTCTGGATCCTGTGTTCTTTATATATAGGTGTCTCCTCTCAGTATAATCCTGACTGCACAGGGAGGGGAGGAGGTGAGCTGTGACTATTGTGAATGGTGGTCCTGTGTTATCTATATATAGGTGTCTCCTCTCAGTGTAATCCTGTCTGTACAAGGAGGGGAGGAGGTGAGCTGTGACTATTGTGAATGGTGGCTCCTGTGTTATCTATATATAGGCGTCTCCTCTCAGTGTAATCCTGTCTGTACGGGGAGGGGAGGAGGTGAGCTGTGACTATTGTGAATGGTGGGTTGTGTTATCTATATATAGGTGTCTCCTCCAAGTGTAATCCTGTCTGTACAGGGAGAGGAGGAGGTGAGCTGTGACTATTGTGAATGGTGGCTCCTGTGTTATCTATATATAGGGGTCTCCTCTCAGTGTAATCCTGCCTGTGATGATAATGAGATGACAGCTGAAAAGTTCTCACTACAGGAAAACATCCAAACTATTTATTGTGAGCGGTCCGTACCTTAAATGAATAAAAGACTCAGTAATAGGAGAAAACCAATGTGACTCAATAAAGATTTGAAGGGGGCAAAGATGGAGACAGAAAGACAAGAGGGCGCTCTAATAACTATGTATAATATATCAGGGGGTCAGTACAGAGATCTCTCCCATCATCTATTATACCCAGGACTGTAACAAGGGGGCGCTCTAATAACTATGTATAGATATATCAGGGGTCATTACAGAGATCTCTCCCATCATCTATTATACCCAGGGCTGTAACAAGGGGGCGCTCTAATAAGGGGGCGTTCTAATAACTATGTATAGATATATCAGGGGTCAGTACAGAGATCTCTCCATCATCTATTATACCCAGGACTGTAACAAGGGGGCGCTCTAATAACTATATATAGATATATCAGGGGTCAGTACAGAGATCTCTCCCATCATCTGTTATACCCAGGACTGTAACAAGGGGGCGCTCTAATAACTATGTATAATATATCAGGGGTCAGTACAGAGATCTCTCCCATCATCTATTATACCCAGGACTGTAACAAGGGGGCGCTCTAATAACTATGTATAGATATATCAGGGGTCAGTACAGAGATCTATTCCAACCTCTATTATACCCAGGACTGTAACAAGGGGGCACTCTAATAACTATGTATAGATATATCAGGGGTCATTACAGAGATCTCTCCCATCATCTATTATACCCAGGGCTGTAACAAGGGGGCGCTCTAATAACTATGTATAGATATATCAGGGGTCATTACAGAGATCTCTCCCATCATCTCTTATACCCAGGACTGTAACAAGGGGGCGCTCTAATAACTATGTATAGATATATCAGGGGTCATTACAGAGATCTCTCCCATCATCTCTTATACCCAGGACTGTAACAAGGGGGCGCTCTAATAACTATGTATAGATATATCAGGGGTCATTACAGAGATCTCTCCCATCATCTATTATACCCAGGGCTGTAACAAGGGGGCGCTCTAATAAGGGGGCGTTCTAATAACTATGTATAGATATATCAGGGGTCAGTACAGAGATCTCTCCATCATCTATTATACCCAGGACTGTAACAAGGGGGCGCTCTAATAACTATATATAGATATATCAGGGGTCAGTACAGAGATCTCTCCCATCATCTATTATACCCAGGGCTGTAACTAGGGGGCGCTCTAATAACTATGTATAGATATATCAGGGGTCAGTACAGAGATCTCTCCCATCATCTATTATACCAGGACTGTAACAAGGTGGCGCTCTAATAACTATGCATAGATATATCAGGGATCAGTACAGAGATCTCTCCCATCATCTATTATACCCAGGACTGTAACAAGGGGGCGCTCTAATAACTATGTATAGATATATCAGGGGTCAGTACAGAGATCTCTCCCATCATCTATTATACCCAGGACTGTAACAAGGGGGCGCTCTAATAACTATGTATAATATATCAGGGGTCAGTACAGAGATCTCTCCTATCATCTATTATACCCAGGACTGTAACAAGGGGGGCGCTCTAATAACTATGTATAGATATATCAGGGGTCAGTACAGAGATCTCTCCCATCATCTATTATACCCAGGACTGTAACAAAGGGGCGCTCTAATAACTATGTATAATATATCAGGGGTCAGTACAGAGATCTCTCCTATCATCTATTATACCCAGGACTGTAACAAGGGGGGCGCTCTAATAACTATGTATAGATATATCAGGGGTCAGTACAGAGATCTCTCCCATCATCTATTATACCAGGACTGTAACAAGGTGGCGCTCTAATAACTATGCATAGATATATCAGGGATCAGTACAGAGATCTCTCCCATCATCTATTATACCCAGGACTGTAACAAGGGGGCGCTCTAATAACTATGTATAGATATATCAGGGGTCAGTACAGAGATCTCTCCCATCATCTATTATACCCAGGACTGTAACAAGGGGGCGCTCTAATAACTATGTATAATATATCAGGGGTCAGTACAGAGATCTCTCCCATCATCTATTATACCCAGGGCTGTAACTAGGGGGCGCTCTAATAACTATGTATAATATATCAGGGGTCAGTACAGAGATCTCTCCTATCATCTATTATACCCAGGACTGTAACAAGGGGGGCGCTCTAATAACTATGTATAGATATATCAGGGGTCAGTAGAGAGATCTCTCCCATCATCTATTATACCCAGGGCTGTAACTAGGGGGCGCTCTAATAACTATGTATAGATATATCAGGGGTCAGTACAGAGATCTCTCCCATCCTCTATTATATGTAGGGCTGTAACAAGGGGGCGCTCTAATAACTATGTATAGATATATCAGGGGTCAGTACAGAGATCTCTCCCATCATCTATTATACCCAGGACTGTAACAAGGGGGCGCTCTAATAACTATGTATAATATATCAGGGGTCAGTACAGAGATCTCTCCCATCATATATTATACCCAGGACTGTAACAAGGGGGCGCTCTCTACATCTAGAGGATAGAAGGTTTCTACACAACATAGAAGGGGGTCTTTACTGTTAGAGCAGTGAGACTGTGGAATGTTCTCCTGAGGATGCAGTGATGGTGATACGATACAAGAGTATATGAGGTTCTGGACGTCTTTCTTGAGTGTTACAATATTACATGTTGTATCACTGATTACTCAGGAGGGTCGGGGATCCGGGGATTTTTCCGATTGTCAGATTGGAGTCAGGAAGGAATTTTTCCCTTAAATGAGGAGAATTGGCTTCTACCTCATCGGTGTTCGTTTTTGTCTTCAACATATATAAAACACAGAGTCTGACCAACAGAACAACACAGTTGGGGCTCATGAACAGGGAAGGACAAAAACAATAAAATGAGAATACAACTAAGCCGTTATTATCTCAGACACAACTCAGCGGTCCTGACAGAAGACACTGACCTACCGCCACCACAGAGATCCGGTGAACTAAAGGACCTGTGGTGACGTCACTGCTGTGGAAGGAGCCAAGTTGCTTTGTCTTGTGTGGGATTAAGATGGATGTAGTAGAACTGTGTGTGTTTTGTGGGGATCATAATGGATGTACAATGTAGCAGAGCTGTGTGTGTCATGTGCTATGTGTGTGATGGTTGGGAATCAGGATGGATGTAGTAGAGCTGTGTGTGTGATGTCTGGGGATCCGGATAGATGTAGCATGTAGCACAGCTGTGTGTGTAATGTGATGTGTGTCATGTGTGGGGTTAGGATGGATGTAGCAGTGCTGTGTGTGTCATATGTGGGGTCAGGATGGATGTAGTGATGCTGTGTGTGTAATGTGCTGTGTGTGTGATGGTTGGGAATCAGGATGGATGTAGTAGAGCTGTGTGTGTGATGTCTGGGGATCCGGATGGATGTAGCATGTAGCACAGCTGTGTGTGTAATGTGATGTGTGTCATGTGTGGGGTTAGGATGGATGTAGCAGTGCTGTGTGTGTCATGTGTGGGGTCAGGATAGATGCAGTGATGCTGTGTGTGTGAAGTCTAGGGATCAGGGTAGATGTACCATGTATCAGAGCTGTGTGTGTAATGTGCTGTGTGTGATGTGTGGGGATCAGGATGGATGTAGCATGTAGCACAGCTGTGTGTGTAATGTGATGTGTGTCATGTGTGGAGTCAGGATGGATGTAGCAGAGCTGTGTGTGTCATGTGTGGGGTCAGGATGGATGTAGTGATGCTGTGTGTGTAATGTGCTGTGTGTGATGTGTGGGGATCAGGATGGATGTAGCATGTAGCACAGCTGTGCGTGTAATGTGATGTGTGTCATGTGTGGGGTCAGGATGGATGTAGCAGAGCTGTGTGTGTCATGTGTGGGGTCAGGATGGATGTAGTGATGCTGTGTGTGATGTGTGGGGGTCAGGATGGATGTAGCATGTAGCACAGCTGTGCGTGTAATGTGATGTGTGTCATGTGTGGGGTCAGGATGGATGCAGTGATGCTGTGTGTGTGAAGTCTAGGGATCAGGGTAGATGTACCATGTATCAGAGCTGTGTGTGTAATGTGCTGTGTGTGATGTGTGGGGATCAAGATGGATGTAGCATGTAGCACAGCTGTGTGTGTAATGTGATGTGTGTCATGTGTGGGGTCAGGATGGATGTAGCAGAGCTGTGTGTGTCATGTGTGGGGTCAGGATGGATGTAGTGATGCTGTGTGTGTAATGTGCTGTGTGTGATGTGTGGGGGTCAGGATGGATGTAGCACAGCTGTGTGTGTGATGTGTGGGGGTCAGGATGGATGTAGTGATGCTGTGTGTGTAATGTGCTGTGTGTGATGTGTGGGGGTCAGGATGGATGTAGCACAGCTGTGTGTGTGATGTGTGGGGGTCAGGATGGATGTAGTGATGCTGTGTGTGTAATGTGCTGTGTGTGATGTGTGGGGGTCAGGATGGATGTAGCACAGCTGTGTGTCGCATTGCGCCATCAGAAACACTGGTACTATAATTTCCTAATAATTACTAGTATTTTTACTATCGGCTAGGGGTTACAGCCCAAGACCTAGCGCCGTAAATTTACAGTGCTTGGTCTTTTATGGGTTAAAATATAGGTGTGGACATTGAAAATTACAAAAAAAAAGAGTTACCAAGAATTCTTTAAAAAATGTTTAAACACTTGATTCACACAAGAGGCCATTTTCTGCGGATGCGTCCGTTTTGCTCATCCGGGCCAAAGGGAAGTTGGCAGAAAGCGTTCCATGTTTGAGCGTCTCCACACCCGGACCTACATTGTGTTTGCTCTGAACATCTGTGGGCCCGAGAAGATAGAAAGGGCCAATTATTAGAGATTAATAGACCGCCTCCCTGTCGTTGAGCCGCGCCAAACCTTGTGCTAACGAGATGCAGAGAAGAAGTCATTATTGATTAGTAAGAAGACTTCACCTGGGTTGGTAAGAGGAGTCGGACAGGAAGAAGCCAATGACTTCCCAAGAAAGCGGAGACGGCAGCACCGTAGATGCGATCCCAAGGGGGAAACGGCACCCCCGTAGACGCACTTTTAAGGGGGAGACGCCGCCAGGGAAGCCACGATCCTGAAGGAGGAGACGGCGCCACTGCAGACACCATCCTATGGGAAAGACTGCACCACTATATACACGATCCCAAGGGGGAGAAGGTGCCACTGCAGACACGATCCTAAGGTGGAAACGGCGCCACTGCAGACATGATCCAAGGGAGAGACTGCACCACGGTATACACGATCCTAAGGGAGAAACGGTGCCATTGTAGACTTGATCCTAAGGGGAAGAAGGTGCCACTGCAGACACGATCCTAAAGGGGGAAACGGCGCCACTGCAGACACGATCCTAAGGGGGAAATGGCGCCACTGTATACCCGATCCTAAGGGGGAGACGGCGCCACTGTATACCCGATCCTAAGGGGGAAACGGCGCCACTGTATACCCGTTCCTAAGGCGGAGACGGCGCCACTGTATACCCGTTCCTAAGGAGGAGACGGCGCCACTGTATACCCGTTCTTAAGGGGGAGACTGCGCCACTGTATACCTGTTCCTAAGGGGGAGACGGCACCACTGTAGACACGATCCAAAGGGGGAGACAGCGCCACTGTATACCCGATCCAAAGGGGGAGACAGCGCCACTGTATACCCGATCCTAAGGGGGAGACGGCGCCACTGTAGACTCGATCCTAAGGGGGAGACGGCGCCACTGTAGACTCGATCCTAAGGGGGAAACAGCACTACTGTATAGCTGATCCTAAGGGGGAGAAGGTGCCACTGCAGACACGATCCTGAAGGAGGAGACGGCGCCACTGTAGACCCGATCCTAAGGGGGAGACGGCGCCACTGTATACCCGATCCTAAGGGGGAGACGGCGCCACTGTAGACTCGATCCTAAGGGGGAGACGGCGCCACTGTAGACTCGATCCTAAGGGGGAAACAGCACTACTGTATAGCTGATCCTAAGGGGGAGAAGGTGCCACTGCAGACACGATCCTGAAGGAGGAGACGGCGCCACTGTAGACCCGATCCTAAGGGGGAGACGGCGCCACTGTATACCCGATCCTAAGGGGGAGACGGCGCCACTGTATATGCGGTCCTAAGGGGGAGACGGCACCACTGTACACTCGATCCTAAGGGGTAGAAGGCACTACTGCAGACGTGATCCTAGGGGAGAGACTGCACCACTGTATACACGATCCTAAGGGGGAGACGGCGCCACTGTAGACTCAATCCTAAGGGGGAGAAGGTGCTGCTGCAGACACGATCCTAGGGTAGAGACGGCGTCACTGCAGACATGATGCTAGGGGGCATACGGCGCCACTGTATACTCGTTCCTAAGGGGGAGACGGCGCCACTGTAGACACGATCCTGAAGAAGGAGACGGTGCCACTGCAGACACAATCCTAAGGGGGAAACGGCGCCACTGTAGACTCGATCCTAAGGGGGAAACGGCGCCACTGCAGACACGATCCTAGGGGAGAGACGGCGTCACTACAGACAGGATGCTAAGGGGGATACGGCGCCACTGTATATATGATCCTAAAGCGGAGATGGCGCCACTGTATACCCGATCCTAAGGGGGAAACAGCGCCACTGTATACCCGTTCCTAAGGGGGAGACGGCGCCACTGTATACCCGTTCTTATGGGGGAGACTGCGCCACTGTATACCTGTTCCTAAGGGGGAGACGGCACCACTGTAGACACGATCCAAAGGGGGAGACAGCGCCACTGTATACCCGATCCAAAGGGGGAGACAGCGCCACTGTATACCCGATCCTAAGGGGGAGACGGCGCCACTGTAGACTCGATCCTAAGGGGGAGAAGGCACTACTGCAGACGCGATCCTAGGGCAGAGACTGCACCACTGTATACACGATCCTAAGGGGGAAACGGCACTACTGTATAGCTGATCCTAAGGGGGAGAAGGTGCCACTGCAGACACGATCCTGAAGGAGGAGACGGCGCCACTGTAGACCCGATCCTAAGGGGGAGACGGCGCCACTGTATACCCGATCCTAAGGGGGAGACGGTGCCACTGTATACGCGGTCCTAAGGGGGAGACAGCACCACTGTAGACTCGATCCTAAGGGGTAGAAGGCACTACTGCAGACGTGATCCTAGGGGAGAGACTGCACCACTGTATACACGATCCTAAGGGGGAGAAGGCGCTGCTGCAGACACGATCCTAGGGTAGAGACGGCGTCACTGCAGACATGATGCTAGGGGGCATACGGCGCCACTGTATACTCGTTCCAAAGGGGGAGACGGCGCCACAGTAGACTCGTTCCTAAGGGGGAAACGGCGCCACTGTAGACTCGATCCTAAGGGGGAGAAGGCACCACTGTAGACACGATCCTAGGGGAGAGACGGCGTCACTGCAGACAGGATGCTAAGGGGGATACGGCGCCACTGTATACATGATCCTAAGGCGGGGGGAGATGGCACCACTGTATAGACAATCCTAAGGGGGAGACGGCGCCACTGTATACACAATCCTAAGGGACAGACAGCACCACTGTAGACTTTTTCCTAAGGGGTAGACGGCACCACTGTAGACCTGATCCTGAAGGAGGAGATGGCGCCACTGCAGACACGATCGCAAGGGGGAAACGGCGCCACTGTATACCTGATCCTAAGGGGGAAACGGCGCCACTGCAGACATGATCCAAGGAAGAGATTGCACCACTGTATACACGATCCTAAGGGGGAAACGGTGCCACTGCAGACACGATCCTAAGGGAAAAACGGCGCCACTGCAGACACGATCCTAAGGGAAAAACGGCGCCACTACAGACACCATCCTAAGGGGGAGAAGGCACTACTGCAGACACGATCCTGAAGGAGGAGACGGTGCCACTGTAGACCCGATCCTAAGGGGGAGACGGCGCCGCTATATACCCGATCCTAAGGGGGAAACGACGCCACTGTATACACCATCCTAAGGGGGAGAAGGCACTACTGCAGACGCGATCCTAGGAGAGAGACTGCACCACTGTATACACGATCCTAAGGGGGAAACGGCGCCACTGTAGACTTGATCCTAAGGGGGAGAAGGTGCCACTGCAGACACCATCCTGAAGGAGGAGACGGCGCCACTGTAGACCCGATCCTAAGGGGAAAACAGCGCCACTGTAGACACGATCCTAAGGGGGAGACGGCGCCACTGTATCCCCGATCCTAAGGGGGAGACGGCGCCACTGTATACCCGATCCTAAGGGGGAGACAGCGCCACTGTATACCCGATCCTAAGGGGGAGACGGCGCCACTGTATACCCGATCCTAAGGGGAGACGGCGCCACTGCATACCCGATCCTAAGGGGGAGACCGCGCCACTGTATACACGATCCTAAGGGGGAAACGGCGCCACTGTAGACTCGATCCTAAGGGGGAAACGGTGCCACTGTAGACACGATCCTAAGGGGGAAACGGCGCCACTGTATACACGATCCTAAGGGGGAAACGGCACCACTGCAGACACGATCCTAAGGGGGAGAAGGCACCACTGCAGACACGATCCTGAAGGAGGAGACGGCGCCACTGTAGACTCGATCCTAAGGGGGAGAAGGCACCACTGCAGACACAATCCTAAGGGGGAAACGACGCCACTGTAGACGAAATCTTAAGGGGGAAACGGTGCCACTGTAGACACGATCCTAAGGGGGAGAAGGCACCACTGTATACATGATCCTAAGGGGAAGACGGCACCACTGTATACACTATCCCAGGGGAGAGACAGCGCCACTGTAGACTTGTTCCTAAGGGGGAGACGGCGCCACTGTAGACTCTATCCTAAGGGGGAGACGGCGCCACTGTAGACTCTATCCTAAGGGGGAGACGGCGCCACTGTAGACACTATCCCAGGGGAGAGACAGCGCCACTGTAGACTTGTTCCTAAGGGGGAGACGGCGCCATTGTAGACCCGAGCCTGAAGAAGGAGACAGCGCCACTGCAGACACCATCCTAAGGGAAAGACTGCACCACTATATACACGATCCTAAGGGGAAAAAGATGCCACTGTATACACGATCCTAAGGGGGAGACGGCGCCACTGTATACGCGATCCTGAAAGAGGAGGCGGCACCACTGTAGACATAATCCTAAGGGGGAAACTGGGCCACTGTATACACGATCCTAAGGGGGAGACGGCGCCACTGTATACACGATCCTGAAGGAGGAGACGGCGCCACTGTAGACACGATTCGAGGTGAGAGACGGCGTCACTGCAGACATGATCCTAAGGCAGAGAAGGCGCCATTGTAGACACGATCCTAAGATGGAGACGGCACCACTGTAGACGGACTTTTAAGGGGGAGACGGCACCACTGTATACATGATCCTAAGGGGGAAACGGCGCCACTGTAGACTCGATCCTAAGGGGGAGAAGGCGCCACTGCAGAAACGATCCTAGGGGAGAGACTGCACCACTGTATACACGATCGTAGGGGAGAGACGGCGTCACTGCAGACATGATCCTAAGGGGGAGACGGCGCCACTGTATACACGATCCTAAGGCGGAGACAGCGCCACTGTATATACAATCCTAAGGGGGGGGGGGGGGAACGGCGCCACTGTATACACAATCCTAAGGGGGAGACGGCACCACTGTAGACACTATCCTAAGGGGGAGGCGGCGCCACTGTAGACACGATCCTAAGGGGGAGGCGGCGCCACTGTAGACACAATCCAAAGGGGGAGATGGCGCCACTGGGAAACAGTGCCACTGTATACACGATCCTAAGGGGGAGGCGACGCCACTGTAGACACAATCCAAAGGGGGAGATGGCGCCACTGGGAAACAGTGCCACTGTATACACGATCCTAAGGGGGAGGCGGCGCCACTGTAGACACAATCCAAAGGGGGAGATGGCGCCACTGGGAAACAGTGCCACTGTATACACGATCCTAAGGGGGAAACGGTGCCACTGTATACAGAATCCTAAGGGGGAGATGGCGCCACTGCAGACACGATCCTAAGGGGGAAACGGTGCCACTGTATACACGATCCTAAGGGGGAGACGGCGCCACTGTAGAAACGATCCTAAGGTGGAGACGGCACCACCGTAGACAGACTTTTAAGGGGGAGACGGCGCCACTGTAGACTCGATCCTAAGGGGGAGAAGGCGCCACTGCAGAAAGGATCCTAGGGGAGAGACGGCGTCACTGTATACACGATCCTAGGGGAGCGACGGCGCCACTGCAGACATGATGCTAAGGGGGACACGGAGCCACTGTATACACAATCCTAAGGCGGAGACGGCGCCACTGTAGACACAATCCTAAGGGGGAGGCGCCGCCACTGTATACCGGATCCTAAGGGGGAGACGGCGCCACTGTAGACGGACTTTTAAGGGGGAGAAGGCGCCACTGCAGAAACGATCCTAGGGGAGAGACTGCACCACTGTATACACGATCCTAGGGGAGAGACGGCACCACTGTATACACGATCCTAAGGCGGAGACAGCGCCACTGTATACACGATCCTAAGGGGGAAACGGTGCCACTGTAAGACACGATTCTTAGGGGGAGACAGCGCCACTGCAGACACGATCCTAAGGGGGAAACGGTGCCACTGTATACACGATCCTAAGGGGGAGACAGCGCCACTGTATACACAATCCTAAGGGGGAGACGGCACCACTGTAGACACTATCCTAAGGGGGAGGCGGCGCCACTGTAGACACGATCCTAAGGGGGAGGCGGCGCCACTGTAGACACAATCCAAAGGGGGAGATGGCGCCACTGGGAAACAGTGCCACTGTATACACGATCCTAAGGGGGAAACGGTGCCACTGTATACAGAATCCTAAGGGGGAGATGGCGCCACTGCAGACACGATCCTAAGGGGGAAACGGTGCCACTGTATACACGATCCTAAGGGGGAGACGGCGCCACTGTAGAAACGATCCTAAGGTGGAGACGGCACCACCGTAGACAGACTTTTAAGGGGGAGACGGCACCACTGTAGACTCGATCCTAAGGGGGAGAAGGCGCCACTGCAGAAAGGATCCTAGGGGAGAGACGGCGTCACTGTATACACGATCCTAGGGGAGCGACGGCACCACTGCAGACATGATGCTAAGGGGGACACGGAGCCACTGTATACACAATCCTAAGGCGGAGACGGCGCCAGTGTATACACAATCCTAAGGGGGAGGCAGCACCACTGTAGACACAATCCTAAGGGGGAGGCGCCGCCACTGTATACCGGATCCTAAGGGGGAGACGGCGCCACTGTAGACGGACTTTTAAGGGGGAAACGGCGCCACTGTAGACTCGATCCTAAGGGGGAGAAGGCGCCACTGCAGAAACGATCCTAGGGGAGAGACTGCACCACTGTATACACGATCCTAGGGGAGAGACGGCGCCACTGTATACACGATCCTAAGGCGGAGACAGCGCCACTGTATACACAATCCTAAGGGGGGGGGGAACGGCGCCACTGTAGACACTATCCTAAGGGGGAGACGGCACCACTGTAGACACTATCCTAAGGGGGAGACGGCGCCACTGTAGACACGATCCTAAGGGGGAGACGGCGCCACTGTAGACACGATCCTAAGGGGGAGACGGCGCCACTGTAGACACGATCCTAAGGGGGAGGCGGCGCCACTGTAGACACAATCCAAAGGGGGAGATGGCGCCACTGGGAAACAGTGCCACTGTATACACGATCCTAAGGGGGAAACGGTGCCACTGTATACAGAATCCTAAGGGGGAGATGGCGCCACTGCAGACACGATCCTAAGGGGGAAACGGTGCCACTGTAGACACGATCCTAAGGGGGAGACAGCGCCACTGCAGACACGATCCTAAGGGGGAAACGGTGCCACTGTATACACGATCCTAAGGGGGAGACAGCGCCACTGTATACACATTCCTAAGGGGGAGACGGCACCACTGTAGACACTATCCTAAGGGGGAGGCGGCGCCACTGTAGAAACGATCCTAAGGGGGAGGCGGCGCCACTGTAGACACAATCCAAAGGGGGAGATGGCGCCACTGGGAAACAGTGCCACTGTATACACGATCCTAAGGGGGAAACGGTGCCACTGTAGACACGATCCTAAGGGGGAAACGGTGCCACTGTATACATGATCCTAAGGGGGAAATGGTGCCACTGTATACACGATCCTAAGGCGGAGGCGGCGCCACTGTATACACAATCCTAAGGGGAAAACGGTGCCACTGTATACACGATCCTAATGGGGAAACGGTGCCACTGTATACATGATCCTAAGGGGGAAATGGTGCCACTGTATACACGATCCTAAGGCGGAGACGGCGCCTCTGTATACACAATCCTAAGGGGAAAACGGTGCCACTGTATACATGATCCTAAGGGGGAGACGGCGCCACTGTATACACAATCCTAAGGCGGAGACGGCACCACTGTATACACGATCCTGAAGAAGGAGACGGCGCCACTGCAGACACGATCCTAGGGGAGAGACAGCATCACTGCAGACATGATGCTAAGGGGGATACGGCGCCACTGTATATACGATCCTAAAGCGGAGATGGCGCCACTGTATACACAATCCTAAGGGGGGGGGGGGGGAGACGGCGCCAATGTATACACAATCCTAAGGGGGAGACGGTGCCATTGTAGACACGATCCTAAGGGGGAGACGGTGCCACTGTATACACGATCCTAAGGGGGAAACGGTGCCACTGTAGACACGATCCTAAGGGGGAGACGGCGCCACTGTATACACGATCCTATGGGGGAGACGGCGCCACTGTAGACACAATCCTAAGGGGGAGATGGCGCCACTGTATACCCGATCCTAAGGGGGAGACGGCGCCATTGTATACCCGATCCTAAGGGGGAGACGGCACCACTGTAGACACGATCCTAAGGGGGAGCCGGCGCCACTGGGAAACGATCCTAAGGGGCAAACGGTGCCTCTGTATACACGATCCTAAGGCGGAGACGGCGCCACTGTATACACGATCCTAAGGGGGAAACGGTGCCACTGTATACACGATCTTAATGGGGAAACGGTGCCACTGTAGACACAATCCTGAAGAAGGAGAAAGCGCCACTGCAGACACGATCCTAGGGGAGAGACAGCGTCACTGTATATACGATCCTAAAGCGGAGATGGCGCCACTGTAGACACTATCCTAAGGGGGGGGGGGAGACGGCGCCAATGTATACACAATCCTAAGGGGGGGGGAGACGGCGCCAATGTATACACAATCCTAAGGGGGAAACGGTGCCACTGTAGACACGATCCTAAGGGGGAGACGGCGCCACTGTATACACGATCCTAAGGGGGAGACGGCGCCACTGTATACACGATCCTAAGGGGGAGACGGTGCCATTGTAGACACGATCATAAGGGGGAAACGGTGCCACTGTATACATGATCCTAAGGGGGAAATGGTGCCACTGTATACACAATCCTAAGAGGGAAACGGCGCCACTGTATACACAATCCTAAGAGGGAAACGGCGCCACTGTATACACAATCCTAAGAGGGAAATGGCGCCACTGTATACACGATCCTAAGGGGGAAACGGTGCCACTGTATACACGATCATAATGGGGAAACGGTGCCACTGTATACACGATCCTAAGGGGGAAACGGTGCCACTGTATACACGTGCATAAGGGGGAAACGGTGCCACTGTATACATGATCCTAAGGGGGAGGCGGCGCCACTGTAGACACGATCCTAAGGGGGAGGCGGCGCCACTGTAGACACAATCCAAAGGGGGAGATGGCGCCACTGGGAAACAGTGCCACTGTATACACGATCCTAAGGGGGAAACGGTGCCACTGTATACAGAATCCTAAGGGGGAGATGGCACCACTGCAGACACGATCCTAAGGGGGAAACGGTGCCACTGTATACACGATCCTAAGGGGGAGACGGCGCCACTGTAGAAACGATCCTAAGGTGGAGACGGCACCACCGTAGACAGACTTTTAAGGGGGAGACGGCGCCACTGTAGACTCGATCCTAAGGGGGAGAAGGCGCCACTGCAGAAAGGATCCTAGGGGAGAGACGGCGTCACTGTATACACGATCCTAGGGGAGCGACGGCGTCACTGCAGACATGATGCTAAGGGGGACACGGAGCCACTGTATACACAATCCTAAGGCGGAGACGGCGCCAGTGTATACACAATCCTAAGGGGGAGGTGCCGCCACTCTAGAGACGATCCTAAGGGGGAGGCGGCGCCACTGTATACCGGATCCTAAGGGGGAGACGGCGCCACTGCATACCCGATCCTAAGGGGGAGACGGCGCCACTGTATACCCGATCCTAAGGGGGAGACGGCGCCACTGTATACCCGATCCTAAGGGGGAGACGGCGCCACTGTATACCCGATCCTAAGGCGGAGACGGCGCCACTGTATACCCGATCCTAAGGGGGAGACGGCGCCACTGTATACCCGATCCTAAGGGGGAGACGGCGCCACTGTACACCCGATCCTAAGGGGGAGACGGCGCCACTGTATACCCGATCCTAAGGGGGAGACGGCGCCACTGCAGACACGATCCTAAGGGGAAGACGGCGCCAATGTATACACGATCCTAAGGGGGAGACGGCACCACTGTAGACTCGATCCTAAGGGGGAGAAGGCACTACTGCAGACGCGATCCTAGGGGAGAGACTGCACCACTGTATACATGATCCTAAGGGGGAGACGGCGCCACTGTATACACGATCCTAAGGCGGAGACAGCGCCACTGTATACACAATCCTAAGGGGGGGGGGGAACGGCGCCACTGTATACACTATCCTAAGGGGGAGGCGACGCCACTGTAGACACAATCCAAAGGGGGAGATGGCGCCACTGGGAAACAATGCCACTGTATACACGATGCTAAAGGGGAAACGGCGCCACTGTATACAGAATCCTAAGGTGGAGACGGCGCCACTGCAGACACGATCCTAAGGGAGAGCCGGCGCTACTGTAGAAACGATCCTAAGGGTGAGATGGGACTACTGCAGACACAATCCTGAAGGAGGAGACAGCGCCACTGCAGACATGATCCTAAGGGGGAGACGGCACCACTGTATACACGATCCTAAGGCGGAGACGGCGCCACTGTATACACGATCCTAAGGGGGAAACGGTGCCACTGTATACACGATCCTAATGGGGAAACGGTGCCACTGTATACACGATCCTAAGGGGGAAACGGTGCCACTGTATACACGATCCTAATGGGGAAACGGTGCCACTGTATACATGATCCTAAGGGGGAAACGGTGCCACTGTATACACGATCATAAGGGGGAAACGGTGCCACTGTATACACGATCCTAAGGGGGAAACAGTGCCTCTGTATACACGATCCTAAGGCGGAGACGGCGCCACTGTATACACGATCCTAAGGCGGAGACGGCGCCACTGTATACACGATCCTAAGGGGGAAACGGTGCCACTGGGAAACGATCCTAAGGGGCAAACGGTGCCTCTGTATACACGATCCTAAGGCGGAGACGGCGCCACTGTATACACAATCCTAAGGCGAAGACGGCGCCACTGTATACACGATCCTAAGGGGGAAACGGTGCCACTGTATACAAGTTCCTAAGGGGGAAACGGCGCCACTGTAGACACGATCCTAAGGGGGAGACGGCGCCACTGTAGACACAATCCAAAGGGGGAGATGGCGCCACTGTATACACGATCCTAAGGGGGAAACGGTGCCACTGTATACACGATCCTAAGAGGGAAACGGCGCCACTGTATACACGATCCTAGGGGAGAGACAGCATCACTGCAGACATGATGCTAAGGGGGATACGGCGCCACTGTATACACAATCCTAAGGCGAAGACGGCGCCACTGTATACACGATCCTAAGGGGGAAACGGTGCCACTGTATACAAGTTCCTAAGGGGGAAACGGCGCCACTGTATACACGATCCTAATGGGGAAACGGTGCCACTGTATACACGATCCTAAGGGGGAAACGGTGCCACTGTATACACGATCCTAATGGGGAAACGGTGCCACTGTATACATGATCCTAAGGGGGAAACGGTGCCACTGTATACACGATCCTAATGGGGAAACGGTGCCACTGTATACACGATCCTAAGGGGGAAACAGTGCCTCTGTATACACGATCCTAAGGCGGAGACGGCGCCACTGTATACACGATCCTAAGGCGGAGACGGCGCCACTGTATACACGATCCTAAGGGGGAAACGGTGCCACTGTATACACGATCCTAAAGGGGAAACGGTGCCACTGTATACATGATTCTAAGGGGGAAACGGTGTTACTGTATACACGATCCTAAGGGGGAAACAGTGCCTCTGTATACACGATCCTAAGGCTGCGACGGCGCCACTGTATACACAATCCTAAGGCGGAGACGGCGCCACTGTAGACACAATCCTGAAGAAGGAGACGGCGCCACTGCAGACACGATCCTAGGGGATAGACGGCGTCACTGCAGACATGATGCTAAGGGGGATACGGCGCCACTGTATATACGATCCTAAAGGGGAGACGGCGCCACTGTAGACTCGTTCCTAAGGGGGAGACGGCACCACTGTAGACTCGATCCTAAGGGGGATACGGCACCACTGTATACATGATCCTAAGGGGGAGACGGCGCCACTGCAGACACGATCCTAGGGGAGAGACAGCGTCACTGTATATACGATCCTAAAGCGGAGATGGCGCCACTGTAGACACTATTCTTGGGTAGAGACGGCGCCACTGTATACACAATCCTAAGGGGGGGGGGAGACGGCGCCAATGTATACACAATCCTAAGGGGGAAACGGTGCCACTGTAGACACGATCCTAAGGGGGAGACGGCGCCACTGTATACACGATCCTAAGGGGGAGACGGCGCCACTGTATATACGATCCTAAAGCGGAGATTGCGCCACTGTATACACAATCCTAAGGGGGAGACGGTGCCATTGTACACACGATCCTAAGGGGGAGACGGTGCCATTGTAGACACGATCCTAAGGGGGAGACGGCGCCACTGGGAAACGATCCTAAGGGGCAAACGGTGCCTCTGTATACACGATCCTAAGGCGGAGACGGCGCCACTGTATACACAATCCTAAGGCGAAGACGGCGCCACTGTATACACGATCCTAAGGGGGAAACGGTGCCACTGTATACAAGTTCCTAAGGGGGAAACGGCGCCACTGTAGACATGATCCTAAGGGGGAGACGGCGCCACTGTATACACGATCCTAAGGGGGAAACGGTGCCACTGTATACACGATCCTAAGAGGGAAACGGCGCCACTGTATACACGATCCTAGGGGAGAGACAGCATCACTGCAGACATGATGCTAAGGGGGATACGGCGCCACTGTATATACGATCCTAAAGCGGAGATGGCGCCACTGTAGACACTATTCTTGGGTAGAGACGGCGCCACTGTATACACAATCCTAAGGGGGAGACGGCGCCAATGTATACCCGATCCTAAGGGGGAGACGGTGCCATTGTAGACACGATCCTAAGGGGGAGATGGCGCCACTGTATACACAATCCTAAGGCGAAGACGGCGCCACTGTATACACGATCCTAAGGGGGAAACGGTGCCACTGTATACACGATCCTAAGGGGGAAACGGTGCCACTGTATACACGATCCTAAGGGGGAAACGGTGCCACTGTATACACGATCATAAGGGGGAAACGGTGCCACTGTATACATGATCCTAAGGGGGAAATGGTGCCACTGTATACACGATCCTAAGGCGGAGGCGGCGCCACTGTATACACAATCCTAAGGGGAAAACGGTGCCACTGTATACACGATCCTAATGGGGAAACGGTGCCACTGTATACATGATCCTAAGGGGGAAATGGTGCCACTGTATACACGATCCTAAGGCGGAGACGGCGCCTCTGTATACACAATCCTAAGGGGAAAACGGTGCCACTGTATACATGATCCTAAGGGGGAAACGGTGCCACTGTATACATGATCCTAAGGCGGAGACGGCACCACTGTATACACGATCCTGAAGAAGGAGACGGCGCCACTGCAGACACGATCCTAGGGGAGAGACAGCATCACTGCAGACATGATGCTAAGGGGGATACGGCGCCACTGTATATACGATCCTAAAGCGGAGATGGCGCCACTGTATACACAATCCTAAGGGGGGGGGGGGGAGACGGCGCCAATGTATACACAATCCTAAGGGGGAGACGGTGCCACTGTAGACACGATCCTAAGGGGGAGACGGCGCCACTGTATACACGATCCTAAGGGGGAGACGGCGCCACTGTAGACACAATCCTAAGGGGGAGATGGCGCCACTGTATACCCGATCCTAAGGGGGAGACGGCGCCATTGTATACCCGATCCTAAGGGGGAGACGGCACCACTGTAGACACGATCCTAAGGGGGAGACGGCGCCACTGTATACACGATCCTAAGGGGGAAACGGCGCCACTGGGAAACGATCCTAAGGGGCAAACGGTGCCTCTGTATACACGATCCTAAGGCGGAGACGGCGCCACTGTATACACGATCCTAAGGGGGAAACGGTGCCACTGTATACACGATCTTAATGGGGAAACGGTGCCACTGTAGACACAATCCTGAAGAAGGAGAAAGCGCCACTGCAGAAAGGATCCTAGGGGAGAGACAGCGTCACTGTATATACGATCCTAAAGCGGAGATGGCGCCACTGTAGACACTATCCTAAGGGGGGGGGGGAGACGGCGCCAATGTATACACAATCCTAAGGGGGGGGGAGACGGCGCCAATGTATACACAATCCTAAGGGGGAAACGGTGCCACTGTAGACACGATCCTAAGGGGGAGACGGCGCCACTGTATACACGATCCTAAGGGGGAGACGGCGCCACTGTATACACGATCCTAAGGGGGAGACGGTGCCATTGTAGACACGATCATAAGGGGGAAACGGTGCCACTGTATACATGATCCTAAGGGGGAAATGGTGCCACTGTATACACAATCCTAAGAGGGAAACGGCGCCACTGTATACACAATCCTAAGAGGGAAACGGCGCCACTGTATACACAATCCTAAGAGGGAAATGGCGCCACTGTATACACGATCCTAAGGGGGAAACGGTGCCACTGTATACACGATCATAATGGGGAAACGGTGCCACTGTATACACGATCCTAAGGGGGAAACGGTGCCACTGTATACACGTGCATAAGGGGGAAACGGTGCCACTGTATACATGATCCTAAGGGGGAAACGGTGCCACTGTATACACGATCATAAGGGGGAAACGGTGCCACTGTAGACACAATCCTGAAGAAGGAGACGGCGCCACTGCAGACACGATCCTAGGGGAGAGACAGCATCACTGCAGACATGATGCTAAGGGGGATACGGCGCCACTGTATATACGATCCTAAAGCGGAGATGGCGCCACTGTAGACACTATTCTAGCGGAGAGTTGGCGCCACTGTTTACACAATCCTAAGGGGGGGGGGGAGACGGCGCCAATGTATACACGATCCTAAGGGGGAGATGGCGCCACTGTAGACACGATCCTAAGGGGGAGACGGCGCCACTGTATACAAGATCCTAAGGGGGAAACGGTGCCACTGTAGACCCGATCCTAAGGAGGAGAAGGCACCACTGTAGACACGATCCTAAGGGGGAAACGGTGCCACTGTATACCTGATCCTAAGGGGGAAACGGTGCCACTGTATACACGATCCTAAGAGGGAAACGGCGCCACTGTATACACTATCCTAAGGGGGAAACGGTGCCACTGTATACACGATCATAAGGGGGAAACGGTGCCACTGTATACATGATCCTAAGGGGGAAACGGCGCCACTGTATACATGATCCTAAGAGGGAAACGGCGCCACTGTATACACTATCCTAAGAGGGAAACGGCGCCACTGTATACACTATCCTAAGGGGAAAACGGTGCCACTGTATACATGATCCTAAGAGGGAAACGGCGCCACTGTATACACTATCCTAAGGGGAAAACGGTGCCACTGTATACACGATCCTAAGAGGGAAACGGCGCCACTGTATACACTATCCTAAGGGGAAAACGGTGCCACTGTATACACGATCCTAAGAGGGAAACGGCGCCACTGTATACACTATCCTAAGGGGGAAACGGTGCCACTGTATACACGATCATAAGGGGGAAACGGTGCCACTGTATACACGATCCTAAGGGGGAAACGGTGCCACTGTATACATGATCCTAAGGGGGAAACGGTGCCACTGTAGACACAATCCTGAAGAAGGAGACGGCGCCACTGCAGACACGATCCTAGGGGAGAGACAGCGTCACTGCAGACATGATGCTAAGGGGGATACGGCGCCACTGTATATACGATCCTAAAGCGGAGATGGCGCCACTGTAGACTCTATTCTAGCGGAGAGTTGGCGCCACTGTATACACGATCCTAAGGGGGGGGGGGAGACGGCGCCAATGTATACACGATCCTAAGGGGGAGAAGGCACCACTGTATACACGATCCTGAGGGGGTAACGGTGCCACTGTATACCTGATCCTAAGGGGGAGAAGGCACCACTGTATACACGATCCTAAGGGGGAAACGGTGCCACTGTATACACGATCATAAGGGGGAAACGGTGCCACTGTATACCTGATCCTAAGGGGGAGAAGGCACCACTGTAGACACGATCCTAAGGGGGAAACGGTGCCACTGTATACACGATCCTAAGGGGGAAACGGTGCCACTGTATACACGATCATAAGGGGGAAACGGTGCCACTGTATACACGATCATAAGGGGGAAACGGTGCCACTGTATACATGATCCTAAGGGGGAAACGGTGCCACTGTATACACGATCCTAAGGGGGAAACGGTGCCACTGTATACATGATCCTAAGGGGGAAACGGTGCCACTGTATACACGATCCTAAGGGGGAAACGGTGCCACTGTATACACAATCCTGAAGAAGGAGACGGCGCCACTGCAGACATGATGCTAAGAGGGATACGGCGCCACTGTATACACAATCCTAAAGGGGAGACGGCGTCACTGCAGACATGATGCTAAGGGGGATACGGCGCCACTGTATACACAATCCTAAAGCGGAGATGGCGCCACTGTAGACTCTATTCTAGCGGAGAGTTGGCGCCACTGTATACACAATCCTAAGGGGGGGGGGGGAGACGGCGCCAATGTATACACGATCCTAAGGGGGAGAAGGCACCACTGTATACACGATCCTGAGGGGGAAACGGTGCCACTGTATACACGATCCTGAGGGGGTAACGGTGCCACTGTATACCTGATCCTAAGGGGGAGAAGGCACCACTGTATACACGATCCTAAGGGGAAGACGGCACCACTGTAGACACGATCCTAAGGGGGAAACGGTGCCACTGTATACACGATCCTAAGGGGGAAACGGTGCCACTGTATACACGATCATAAGGGGGAAACGGTGCCACTGTATACCTGATCCTAAGGGGGAGATGGCGCCACTGTATACACGATCCTAAGGGGGAAACGGTGCCACTGTATACACGATCCTAAGAGGGAAACGGCACCACTGTATACACTATCCTAAGGGGGAAACGGTGCCACTGTATACACGATCATAAGGGGGAAACGGCGCCACTGTATACACGATCCTAAGGGGGAAACGGTGCCACTGTATACACGATCCTAAGGGGAAAACGGTGCCACTGTATACACGATCATAAGGGGGAAACGGTGCCACTGTATACACGATCATAAGGGGGAAACGGTGCCACTGTATACACGATCCTAAGGGGGAAACGGTGCCACTGTATACCTGATCCTAAGGGGGAGATGGCGCCACTGTATACACGATCCTAAGGGGGAAACGGTGCCACTGTATACACGATCATAAGGGGGAAACGGTGCCACTGTATACACAATCCTAAAGGGGAGACGGCGTCACTGCAGACATGATGCTAAGGGGGAAACGGCGCCACTGTATACACAATCCTAAAGCGGAGATGGCGCCACTGTAGACACTATTCTAGCGGAGAGTTGGCGCCACTGTATACACAATCCTAAGGGGGGGGAGACGGCGCCAATGTAGACACGATCCTAAGGGGGAGAAGGCACCACTGTATACACGATCCTGAGGGGGTAACGGTGCCACTGTATACCTGATCCTAAGGGGGAAACGGTGCCACTGTATACCTGATCCTAAGGGGGAGGAGGCACCACTGTATACACGATCCTGAGGGGGTAACGGCGCCACTGTATACACGATCCAGAAGGAGGAGACGGCGCCACTGTATATACGATCATAAGGGGGAAACGGTGCCTCTGTATACACGATCCTAAGGGGGAAACGGTGCCACTGTATACACGATCATAAGGGGGAGACGGCGCCACTGTATACACGATCATAAGGGGGAGACGGCGCCACTGTATACACGATCCTAAGGGGGAGAAGGCACCACTGTATACACGATCCTGAGGGGGTAACGGCGCCACTGTATACACGATCCAGAAGGAGGAGACGGCGCCACTGTATATACGATCATAAGGGGGAAACGGTGCCACTGTATACACGATCATAAGGGGGAAACGGTGCCACTGTATACACGATCATAAGGGGGAGACGGCGCCACTGTATACACAATCATAAGGGGGAGACGGCGCCACTGTATACACGATCATAAGGGGGAGACGGGGCCACTGTATACACGATCATAAGGGGGAGACGGTGCCACTGTATACATGATCCTAAGGGGGAAACGGCGCCACTGTATACACGATCATAAGGGGGAGACGGGGCCACTGTATACACGATCATAAGGGGGAGACGGCGCCACTGTATACACGATCATAAGGGGGAGAAGGCACCACTGTATACACGATCCTAAGGGGGAGAAGGCACCACTGTATACACGATCCTGAGGGGGTAACGGCGCCACTGTATACATGATCCAGAAGGAGGAGACGGCGCCACTGTATATACGATCATAAGGGGGAAACGGTGCCACTGTATACACGATCATAAGGGGGAGACGGCGCCACTGTATACATGATCCTAAAGCGGAGATGGCGCCACTGTATACACGATCCTAAGGGGGAGAAGGCACCACTGTATACACGATCATAAGGGGGAGACGGGGCCACTGTATACATGATCCTAAAGCGGAGATGGCGCCACTGTATACACGATCCTAAGGGGGAGACGGCGCCACTGTATACATGATCCTAAAGCGGAGATGGCGCCACTGTATACACGATCCTAAGGGGGAGAAGGCACCACTGTATACACGATCATAAGGGGGAGACGGGGCCACTGTATACATGATCCTAAAGCGGAGATGGCGCCACTGTATACACGATCCTAAGGGGGAGAAGGCACCACTGTATACACAATCATAAGGGGGAGACGGCGCCACTGTATACACGATCATAAGGGGGAGACGGCGCCACTGTATACACGATCATAATGGGGAGACGGGGCCACTGTATACACGATCATAAGGGGGAGACGGGGCCACTGTATACATGATCCTAAAGCGGAGATGGCGCCACTGTATACACGATCCTAAGGGGGAGAAGGCACCACTGTATACACAATCATAAGGGGGAGACGGCGCCACTGTATACACGATCATAAGGGGGAGACGGCGCCACTGTATACATGATGCTAGGGGGGATACGGCGCCACTGTATACACAATCCTAAAGGGGAGACGGCGCCACTGTATACATGATCCTAAGGGGGAAATGGTGCCACTGTATACACGATCATAAGGGGGAGACGGCGCCACTGTATACATGATCCTAAGGGGGAGAAGGCACCACTGTATACACAATCATAAGGGGGAGACGGCGCCACTGTATACACGATCATAAGGGGGAGACGGCGCCACTGTATACATGATCCTAAAGCGGAGATGGCGCCACTGTATACACGATCCTAAGGGGGAGACGGCGCCACTGCAGACTCGGGTGTTAATGAGTAAAATTCTGAGTATATAAAGAGCGGTTTTCAGGGAATATAATTTCCGTTTACATGCATCAATTCGAGTGGTTTAATGAGCACCAATCAATCAGATCAGCGCTCGTTTGTGTGGTCATCACAAAGGGGGTGGAACGATCGTTCCCGGTACTATTTCATTGCCGTTGGCAGCACTTCCCCCGCTTCCATGGTGAGATGTGCAACACATTAACAATGAGCGTTTGCTTGTTCGTCAGATGGTCGTCAGTGCGACCCAATGATCAGGCAGACTAATGCTCCTGGCTGATCACTGCGCCACGTAACGGGCAGACACGTGAAAACAGCTCGCGCAGTGGTAGATTCGGCACATCCGACCAAGCACAACATCTGCATGGAGTTTGCACCGTCTCCCGGTTTGTGTTAGTTTGCATCTACAATCCAAAAGCATTATTAATTGACAACTATAAATTGTGACTCCCCAGGGCCGGCCGCTAGAAGTGATGGCGGCAGGCGTGCAGCTCCGCGAATACCTGTGCGCAATAAGGGAGCATAAAAAACAAAAAAAAACGCCTCTTGGTTGGATATCTTAAGAACAATATTTTGTTGCACATTTTGGCGCCGCTCCAGTTTTTCGCTAAGCAGCGCCTTTTTTATAGACACTTTCCATCGGAAGTCACGGACGCCAGATTTTTTGGTGTTGACTGCGCCGCAATTCTGGCTCATTAATTAGTAAAGGTGCTTTTACATGAGCCGATTCTTAGTCTGATCGCCTAGCATGTCAGTTGGCACTTCTCTTACAGAAGCATCGCTGCTACTGCAACATGGATGGAGAATTCTTCATCCCAGAGGTTGGTTGGGCACTGGTCACATGGGGAGACGTACAGCCAATCGCTGAGCATTCCATTCATGCCATGTATTCTTTGCATTCTCCTCCCTACATGCTGATTGTTGGGTCAGCTGAAGCCATCAATATGCAGGAAATTCTTGATATACCCTTTCATGTATGTTGCGAGTCCTTCGCCGCCGCGCTCTGCAGCAATCTGCTCCCTGCCGTCTGCTGACTCCCAATATTCATGTCTCTATTTGCATACCAATAAGTGCAATCTGCATTGATTGAGTGTATTTGCATACAGAAGATTAGCAGTCTAATTCTTTTTGCACAAACCGAGCAGGTAAGTACATTGTTATAATTGATGTGCGCGTCCTCCGGACCGCCGCCGTGAAGGTGGGGGCACACTATTTGCTCTGCGCAGCCTCACAGAATGATGGGAAATCCTCGTCACTCCTGATGACCTGATGACCGGCCCATCTGAATGTGCAAAAAATAAGCAGATGGACAAGCGAAAGCTCCTCGTTAGCCAATCAGCACGTTTACCGGAGCATTAAAAGGCTGGCTGGTTGGCTGACATCTCGCTGTGTGACGATCTGACCAATGACAAATCTACAGGGACCAAAGATCATGTTGTTGCTGTTAGCCGTTTATGACCCTCGGTGACCCTAAAGGCGAGCTCCCTCCATGTTTTTCGGTTTTGCTTCTTTCAGTTGTGTGATATCTATGCCAGTATCCGCTCTGACAGTATCGGCCATCATGTTCTTTGGCTCCGGGTCTATTTTTGCCACTGATCTGTCCAAGCACTGTAGATTTTTCTAGCGAATCTGCTCGCAATACATGGCCAAAATCCATGAGCCTGAGCCCGGCCATCTTGCCCTCCATGAGTCTGAGCCCGGCCATCTTGCCCTCCATGAGCCCGAGCCCGGCCATCTTGCCCTCCATGAGCCCGAGTCCGGCCATCTTGCCCTCCATGAGCCCGAGTGCGGTCATCTTGCCCTCCATGAGCCCGAGTCCGGTCATCTTGTCCTCCATGAGTCTGAGCCCGGTCATCTTGTCCTTCATGAGTCTGAGCCCGGTCATCTTGTCCTCCATGAGTCTGAGCCCGGCCATCTTGTCCTCCATGAGTCTGAGCCCGGCCATCTTGTCCTCCATGAGTCTGAGCCCGGCCATCTTGCCCTCCATGAGTCTGAGCCCGGCCATCTTGTCCTCCATGAGTCTGAGCCTGGCCATCTTGCCCTCCATGACTCTGAGCCCGGCCATCTTGCCCTCCATGAGTCTGAGCCCAGCCATCTTGCCCTCCATGAGTCTGAGCCCGGCCATCTTGCCCTCCAGTGATATATCAAGTTTTACTTGATTCCGGACTTCTCTGTTTGGTACTCTCACCATCCAGGGTATACACAGCAGCTTTCGCCAGCAGCTCAAAGGCATCAATCCTCCTTCTATCAGCTTTCCTTGCAGTCCAGCTCTCACATCTATACATAAAGCAATTCTGCGAGTCCCCTTTATTCGGTAGAGGGATGAAGATAGATCTTTTCCAGTCCTGTGGCCATTGGGTGGATGCCCATACTGCCTGGCACAGCGCTGTGATAGTCTTCACTGGTAGTGGCAGCAATAGCTCTGTCGGTATGTTATCTATGCCCAGTGCTTTACACTTGGCCAGTTGTTTCACTGCCATAACCACTTCTGACTCCATTATGGAGGCTCCAAGCCCACCGGCTCCCCTCATGCAATGGTCCAGGTAAGTGGCTGCAGGCATAAAGGTCCTCTGAGTATTCCCTCCACCGATCCTTGATGCTCTGTTGGTCATTCAGTTCCTTCACACTTTTTGGGCCATCTTGACCTGTGAGAATAGGCCTCGGTTATGACCTTTCATGGCTTCTGCTTCCAGTTGTTTGCAACGCTCATTCCAGTTCCCCATCTTTGTTGCCGGCAGCCTTTGCTGGTCTTCTTTTATTGGCTGTTCTGAGGGTTCGCTCAGAAAACCAATAGCACGGTTTTTCCCACTTCCTATAGGCAAGAGGCTTACTGACTGTTTCCATAACTGTGGACTGTATATCGGGCCGTAGTTCCTCTGGATGCTTTCTGATGTGTCAAGCAGTTCACACCGTTTTGCTACCTCCATAGTCTATGATTGGGGGATTTTAAAGGTGTTGAATTTTCTCAGTGAAGCACCTTTCTTAATGCTACAGAATTTGATCTTGATCTTCGCTGCAAGGAATTCATGATCCGTGTCGCAGTCGGCGGCAGGAAAGGTTTTTATTGAAACGACTGAACTTCGCCAACGATGATGACAAAGGATGTAATCAGTCTGATTTCGATGGAGGCCATTGGGGGGATGTCCACACAGGCAGTCGGCCTTTGGGGGATGTCCACACGGGCAGTCGGCCTTTGGGGGATGTCCACACGGGCAGTCGGCCTTTGGGGGATGTCCACACGGGCAGTCGGCCTTTGGGGGATGTCCACACAACTGCAGTCGGCCTTTAGGGGATGTCCACACGGACAGTCGGCCTTTGGGGGATGTCCACACGGACAGTCGGCCTTTGGGGGATGTCCACACGGACAGTCGGCCTTTGGGGGATGTGCACACGGACAGTCGGCCTTTGGGGGATGTGCACACGGACAGTCGGCCTTTGGGGGATGTGCACACGGGCAGTCGGCCTTTGGGGGATGTGCACACGGGCAGTCGGCCTTTGGGGGATGTGCACACGGGCAGTCGGCCTTTGGGGGATGTGCACACGGGCAGTCGGCCTTTGGGGGATGTGCACACGGGCAGTCGGCCTTTGGGGGATGTGCACACGGGCAGTCGGCCTTTGGGGGATGTGCACACGGGCAGTCGGCCTTTGGGTTGCATAAACCATGTGTTTGTTATCCTGAGCCGGTTTTCTCGGCGATCACATCTCCTGCAGCTTCTTACATTACTTTACATTGCCCTCTGACACACAAAAGGATCCCTGTAATGTAAGGATCTGTAAGACCTGCTGACATGTACGGACCGCAGACAGGATACAGCAGGACTATAAGATCCCAGGACAGTCACATATTCCACGTCCGATGTGGTGTACCTGTGACGGGGCAGTAAATGTCCTGTTAGGGGGCTTTATGTTGGAGAAACAGGACAGACACTGAGAGTGAGGATGAGATCTCATCGCAACACAATTAGAGAGGGACAGACGGAACCACCTGTGGCAAACCATTTTTGTGGTCACGGACACAGCATGGGGTAGATTATCATACTGAAGGGCAACTTCAAGTCACAGCGTCACAGAAGAATCTGGGAGTATAAGTTTATGGCCATGTTTGACACCCTCAAGAATGGAGTGAACCTCGGCCCGGGATTCTTGCATAAGTGGGTTATATGGAAGGTCTGAAGGAGGTCAAGAGGGGTGTCCACCTCCCAATCGCTGTGGTGCTGCTGAGGTAGTATTTCCATCTTCTTTGATCCTCTTCTATAAGCATCAGAGATAAGAGACCTCATAAAAGGGTTTCTCTGCTCAGACTGTCTTGTGTTATTTTAAGTCTCAAATTTCTGTGTGTGAACATTTATTTAGCTCAAGACGAGTGCCCCCCCCCCCCCCCCTGCATCCGTATGTTATAATTATGTGCCAACCCAACTAGTTTCATCCATTAGCCTGAGGAAGGGGAGAGCCCAAAAGCTCGCTGTAACATCATGTTTTTGTGGCCATTAAAAGGTTACTTGTTTTCTGTTACTGAGCCGCACTTTAGGTTTTGCTCCGAGACCGCGCAGATGTCCTCAAAACGGTTTAGTGGGTAGTACGCCTAGTCAGCCTTACTCCGGATAGAGGCGCCGAGCTAGGATTGTTTTAAGTAGGGGGGACTGTAGTGGCCCAGAACGAGGCCCCTCAAACATGCTATATGTAGTCTAGATTGTGGTATGATTCAGCAGAATGTGGATTGCTGTTTGCAGGAAGAGTTCGGGCTCCGCCACACTTGCGTTTTTCTTGCGCGGTTTTTCCTCACACGATATCGGTGCTTTGTGATTTTAGTGCAATGTGTTTTAACATTAGAAAGTCCCATTGACAATCGCGTGAAAAAAACGCGCAAGAAAAACGCAAGTCTGCAGGAGCCCTAAATGTCTGAAAATGAGCCGTCTGGAAATGTATCATTTTGTGGTCACCTGACCATGCTTGATATTAATGTTTGCAGAATGTGAGGAGGAGTGTAAGCCTATTAGCAAGGGAGTTCGAAGGAGAGCAAGAGCGTCTGCAATGTACTAGAAGAAACCGTGCCTTACTGAGGCCCAGAATGGAGGAGGCCGGGAGAATGGCCTGATGGCTACTTGGGGACTACTACCCTCAGGAGTTCGCAGCCTGGAGCGAGAGGAATGAAAGGAGTTGCCATCCAACACAAAGTGCAAGGGTTCTTGTAGTGATGAGCGGTAGAGAGCTGGCGTGTCGCCGGGACCCACAGATAACAGGACGGTGCTTTCTCCTGCCTCCCCGTCACACCACAAACCGATGTGCTTACTCAATTGTTGCTGGATATAAAGGGTTTCTGGACCCTTTATTCATTAAACGAGCGTTCCGTCCGTTCCCGTTCTGCTCCTTAAAAGTTATCCCTGTGACTGGATAGATTTATTTACAACATCATCTGGATGGAACAGTGGCATCACCCATTTTAATAGCCTGCCCTCGGCCCCTTGGACATGTCCCTGGTTACCCTCCAGGTGGGAGATGGTAGAGCCACTCTGACAACTCTAGCCTGCCCCTCAGATGCTGCCCAACCCCTCTACGATGTGCTGCCCATGAGGAAGTGTTGGCGTGTCGCACCGCCTGCCACGCCGTATGTGAGAATTGTATATGCCGTATTCCTGTAGCTTTGATATAAATCTTCGGATTGGGGCATCGGGCTCCTCTAGGAGGCGCTACACCTGGGAAAACGTTGTACTCGAGCATTTTATAGTCAAGAAATCTTAAAGGAAGTTCGTCATCATATACTGCAAGAAGCCGTAAAGGAGCCCCAGTAAACCGTGCGATGGGCCCTTCTCAGCCCTTCCCCTGCCTAATGACTGGCACTTACAAGGTGGGGTGGACTAAGTGGTGAGCCGGATGACCACCTACTGGACAGTATACAGCGTGGCAGTGAAGGCGGCATTAATAGATAGGCATCAGGACCCGCCTATTGTTGTGGCTGCTTCAGGGGCTTCATATGCGATGAGACTTCCTTTATTACACCTTGCAGACACAAGTATGGGGCGCACATAGAAGGGCATGAAATCAGATGTTGTTCCCATTCCGCCATCCGATGTGGTGGGCCACCTTTGGTCTCCATGACAGCAGTCACCCTCCGCCGCCATCTCCTCCCACCAGATCCCCATAGATGTGTGGAGGGATGTATCTCCATTCCTGGAGGAGCATCAGATAGTGATGCGGGGGTGATGGGTGTGTTGGGCGCACAGATACGATGTTCTACTTCCTCCCGCTCAATGAGATCCGGACTTTGGGTAGCCAATGAAGCCAGCAGGCGTTCTGCGGCGTGCCATATAATAATAATAATCTTTATTTGTATAGCGCCAACTTATTCCGCAGCGCTTGGCACCCATCATATTGGTGGAGCCACAGAGCTGTGCCAGAGTATTACCACAGAGGAGGTGGTTCCACCTTGTCTGGGATGTCTTGATCCCATTGTCAGCTCTACACCTGGTGGCATCCACCCACCAGACCCCGTTGTCAGCTCTACGCCTGCTGACATTCCCCCACCAGACCCCGTTGTCAGCTCTACGCCTGCTGACATTCCCCCACCAGACCCCGTTGTCAGCTCTACGCCTGCTGACATTCCCCCACCAGACCCCGTTGTCAGCTCTACGCCTGGTGACATCCCACCATCACAGACCCAGTTGTCCGCTCTACACCTGGTGACATCCCACCACCAGACCTGGTTATCAGTTGTACACGTAGTAAGATCCCCCCACCAGACCCTGTTGTCAGCTCTACACCTGGTGACATCCTCCCACCAGACCCTGTTGATGGCTCTACACCTGGTGACATCCCCCCACCAGACCCTGTTGATGGCTCTACACCTGGTGACATCCCCCCACCAGACCCCGTTGTCCGCTCTACACCTGGTGACATCCCCACACCAGACCTCGTTGTCCGCTCTACACCTGGTGACATCCCCCCACCAGACCCAGTTGTCCGCTCTACACCTGGTGACATCCCCCCACCAGACCCCGTTGTCCGCTCTACACCTGGTGACATCCCCCCACCAGACCCCGTTGTCCGCTCTACACCTGGTGACATCCCACCAGACCCCGTTGTCCGCTCTACACCTGGTGACATCCCCCACCAGACCCCATTGTCAGCTCTACACCTGGTGACATCCCCTCACCAGACTCTATTGTCAGCTCTACACCTGGTGACATCCCCCCACCAGACCCTATTGTCAGCTCTACACCTGGTGACATCCCCCCACCAGACCCCATTGTCAGCTCTACACCTGGTGACATCCTCCCACCAGACCCCATTGTCAGCTCTACACCTGGTGACATTCCCCCACCAGACCCCATTGTCAGCTTTACACCTGGTGACATTCCCCCACCAGACCCCGTTGTCAGCTCTACACCTGGTGACATCCCTCCACCAGACCCCGTTGTCAGCTCTACACCTGGTGACATCCCTCCACCAGACCCCATTGCCAGCTTTACACCTGGTGACATTCCCCCACCAGACCCCATTGTCAGCTCTACACCTGGTGACATCCCCCCACCAGACCCTATTGTCAGCTCTACACCTGGTGACATTCCCCCACCAGACCCCGGTGTCAGATCTACACCTGGTGACATCCCCCCGCCAGACCCTGTTGTCATCTCTACACCTGGTGACATCCCCCCACCAGACCCCGTTGTCAGCTCTACACCTGGTGACATCCCTCCACCAGAGCCCGTTGTCAGCTCTACACCTGGTGACATCCCACCACCAGACCCCGTTGTCAGCTTTACACCTGGTGACATTCCCCCACCAGACCCCGTTGTCAGCTCTACACCTGGTGACATCCCTCCACCAGACCCCGTTGTCAGCTCTACACCTGGTGACATCCCTCCACCAGACCCCATTGCCAGCTTTACACCTGGTGACATTCCCCCACCAGACCCCATTGTCAGCTCTACACCTGGTGACATCCCCCCACCAGACCCCATTGTCAGCTCTACACCTGGTGACATCCCTCCACCAGACCCTGTTGTCAGCTCTACACCTGGTGACATCCCCCCACCAGACCCCCGTTGTCGGCTCTACACTTGGTGACATCCCCCCATCAGGCCCCGTTGTCAGCTCTACGCCTGGTGACATCCCCCCGCCAGACCCCGTTGTCATCTCTACACCTGGTGACATCCCCCCACCAGACCCCGCTGTCAGCTCTACACCTGGTGACATCCCTCCACCAGAGCCTGTTGTCAGCTCTACACCTGGTGACATCCCACCACCAGACCCCGTTGTCAGCTCTACACCGGGTGACATCCCCCCACCAGACCCCGTTGGCAGCTCTACACCTGGTGACATTCCCCCACAAGATCCCGTTGTCGGCTCTACACCTGGTGACATCCCCCCACCAGACCCTATTGTCAGCTCTACACCTGGTGACATTCCCCCACCAGACCGCGGTGTCAGCTCTACACCTGGTGACATCCCCCCACCAGACCCCATTGTCAGCTCTACACCTGGTGACATCCCCCCACCAGACCCCCGTTGTCGGCTCTACACCTGGTGACATCCCCCCATCAGACCCCGTTGTCAGCTCTACGCCTGGTGACATCCCCCCGCCAGACCCCGTTGTCATCTCTACACCTGGTGACATCCCCCCACCAGACCCCGTTGTCAGCTCTACACCTGGTGACATCCCTCCACCAGAGCCCGTTGTCAGCTCTACACCTGGTGACATCCCACCACCAGACCCCGTTGTCAGCTCTACACCTGGTGACATCCCCCCACCAGACCCCGTTGGCAGCTCTACACCTGGTGACATTCCCCCACCAGACCCCGTTGTCGGCTCTACACCTGGTGACATCCCCCCACCAGACCCCGTTGTCAGCTCTACACCTGGTGACATCCCTCCACCAGACCCCGTTGTCAGCTCTACACCTGGTGACATCACCCCACCAGACCCCGTTGTCTGCTCTACACCTGGTGACATCCCCCCACCAGACCCCGTTGTCAGCTCTACACCTGGTGACATCCCTCCACCAGACCCCGTTGTCAGCTCTACACCTGGTGACATCACCCCACCAGACCCCGTTGTCTGCTCTACACCTGGTGACATCACCCCACCAGACCCCGTTGTCTGCTCTACACCTGGTGACATTCCCCCACCAGACCCCGTTGTCGGCTCTACACCTGGTGACATCCCCCCACCAGACCCCGTTGTCAGCTCTACACCTGGTGACATCCCTCCACCAGACCCCGTTGTCAGCTCTACACCTGGTGACATCACCCCACCAGACCCCGTTGTCAGCTCTACACCTGGTGACATTCCCTCCACCAGACCGCGGTGTCGGCTCTACACCTGGTGACATTCCTCCACCAGACCCTGTTGTCAGCTCTACACCTGGTGACATCCCCCCACCAGACCCCATTGTCGGCTCTACACCTGGTGACATCCCCCCACCAGACCCCGTTGGCAGCTCTACACCTGGTGACATCCCTCCACCAGAGCCCGTTGTCAGCTCTACACCTGGTGACATCCCTCCACCAGACCCTGTTGTCAGCTCTACACCTGGTGACATCTCACCACCAGACCCCGTTGTCAGCTCTACACCTGGTGACATCCCCCCACCAGACCCCGTTGTCAGCTCTACACCTGGTGACATCCCTCCACCAGAGCCCGTTGTCAGCTCTACACCTGGTGACATCCCTCCACCAGACCCTGTTGTCAGCTCTACACCTGGTGACATCTCACCACCAGACCCCGTTGTCAGCTCTACACCTGGTGACATCCCCCCACCAGACCCCATTGTCAGCTCTAAACCTGGTGACATCTCACCACCAGACCCCGTTGTCAGCTCTACACCTGGTGACATCCCACCACCAGACCCCATCGTCAGCTCTACTCCTGGTGACATCCCCCCATCAGACCCCATCGTCAGCTCTACTCCTGGTGACATCCCCCCATCAGACCCCGTTGGCAGCTCTACACCTGGTGACATCCCCCCACCAGACCCCGTTGTCAGCTCTACACCGGGGGTTTCTGTACTGGGATCTCCTGTGGGATCCTCTTCTTTTATACTTAATGCTACACATCACCTGACTGTGCCAGACTGCGGGGGGCACATACTTCTGTCTTCAGTGCACGTGAGGAGGTGTAACGTTAAGCTGCATTACAGTCTATAGAGATGTATAAGCGTGAAGGTCGCAGTGCAGTCCGAGCCGGAGACCACCAAACCGCCACCATCTCCAGGAGTTCTGTAAGCGAGATATTATTTAGGATCCTTAGAGAGGACCCATCATCTCTCCTGACACGTCTGATAGGGGGTCTGGGGGGCTCTGATAAGGGTGCGGTCAGTATGTGTGTTACTATTGCAGACATCTGCTGGCGCTGCGGACGGCACCCGTCTTCTATACGCCCGGCGGTCAGGAGAGGTCGCGCACTCAGTGGGATTAGCAACAGCTTGCAGCCCCCTCGGCACGGAGAGGTCGGTCCCGTCTAAGCAGAGAGCCGGCTGTCTCCAACAGGCTGCAGGGGCTGAGACAGACGGGCAGGTGAGGACAAGGAGGTTAAGACGCCATCAGGGGCTCCTGAAAGGGCGAACTGCCATTAATTACAGCTTTCGTATCAAAACGAGCAGCAATAACGATAGTCCAACCTGCGCCTTTCCCAGAGTGCAGGGGATGGAGCGTTGTCCGCAGGCCACGCTGCCCCTACGGATGGCTGTGTGGGTGATTGTACCCATCGCCGTACAGCAGGGGCTGCGCCCGTCACCGCACCGCAGGGGCTGCGCCCGTCACCGCAAACTCCGAGAACCAAAGTGCCAAGCAGGTCACCCAATTGTGTCTTCACTGGGGGAGAGAGACGGCCGACGTCACCAACCGCAGCGCTTTAGTGCGAACCTGCAGCCGCACTTATCTGTTCTGTTGCCAGTTGCATCATAGAAAGTTGGTAGTGCCAGATACGGCAAGCACAGATGTGAATGAGCCTGCAGGGGGCACCGCTCGTCTCTTAGTCACCGGCTTTCCCAACCCTGGAGTCAGAAAATAGCGCCGAAAGTTCATAAATAACTTTGTTCTTTGAGAAAAGAGAAGTGACTCCTGCGGTCCGCGGCAGGCGAGCGATATGGTGATACGATGACACGCAGAACAGCGGCCGGCGGGACAAGAATCACAAGGAGTTAATAAAGAAGGGCGATGTGAGGCGGACGCTGAAGACTCAACGGGTTCAACAGGCGGCGCCGCTCGTCTCTGCATCTCAACCTGCAAATTGAAATAGCAGCAGATATGAGCAGAAATCCGGGATTATAAGCGAGGATTGTGGGGGATATTTAATAACGGAGGGGGGGGGGGGGGGGGACGTGACCTTAAAACCACATAATCTGCTTGGAAATATAAGCGCGCTCTAATGCCGTCATACAAAGCACGCAGATTAAAAAGGAAAACATCAAACTAAGACTGTAATATTTGTAAGTCAGCGGCGACATCTGGCCACCTGCCACCGTCCGGAGGGGCCGCTGCGCAGCACGGGGGGCTCAAACATGGAGGCCACGCACCGGTCCTACAATGCAGCCTCACCATCTATTAGGGCGTATGCTGTGGTCTCCGGTGACCACGAGCGCCGCTGTGTACCGCTGCAGGGAACGCAGAGCGTGGCAGCCATTACAGATATGTGGGCGTCTGATGAAACAGCCCCTTTAAGTGTATTTGTTTGGGCACTAAGGGGCACCGACACTTAGAGGGACTGTCGCCGACTATTACTCCTGTGAGCTTGGCTTCCGGGCTGACAGTAGGTGACCCCCGTGTGTCAACCTCCCCCATCGTTTCCCCGCTGCCGTCGTAGTAGTCCGCCACTTCTAATGGATGGCCTGTTAGCGCGTCGCTCAATGCATCCAGGGGTCACAGCTGGTAGGGCGGCGGCTTCCCTTTAAGGCCTTCCACGCAGACCAATCATCCGGCGCCAATGTTCTTCCGAACGTCTGTGCAAAAGAGCCAACAGTCAGCTGACACAAGAAGGTCGTGAACGCTCGGTCATTGGCTGATCCACGGCTTTTGGCAAATGCAAGTGTTAGTTGCTGAGTAACTGGCTGCTTTCTGTGTTATTTTCTCACGCGTTTTTCTCTGCTCTCCCCTCGTTGCGCTCATGCAGCGTCTGAGGAGCGGGCCCACAGCTGAGGAGATGGTGGGCTACCCATCAGATAAGGGCTCTGTCATGGGGCTCTACCATCTCCCATCCTGGGGGTAGTTCCAGAACCAACCAACTTACTGCTGGGGCAGATCATAGGGCAAGTAACAGGAGGTCACCTACAATCTTCTCGTCACTCGTGACGCCACCATTCCATCCTCTGCGGTGAATCTCAATGAAGTGAGCAACAGAGTCCTCACAAAGGGATACCTTACAGACAATCCGTCCGTTTATTGTAACTTCAGCAAAGCTTCAACGTACAGCAGTTGTCAGGGACAAAGTTCACTTCCAGAAGGCGGTGCGACAGGGAGGACTGTCGGGGCAATCTGCACAATTCACGGTCCCAGTTATCTGTGTGATCCCGCTCCCGGCAACTCACGCTCCCGCCCCTGCCGCCTCTCCACCCGATCACACTCCCGCCTCTCCAACCGTTCACACTCCCGCCTCTGCCGCCTCTCCACCCGATCACACTCCCGCCTCTCCACCCGATCACACTCCCGCCTCTGCCGCCTCTCCAACCGTTCACACTCCCGCCTCTCCACCCGATCACACTCCCGCCTCTCCAACCGTTCACACTCCCGCCTCTCCACCCGGTCACACTCCCGCCTCTCCACCCGGTCACACTCCCGCCCCTGCCGCCTCTCCACCCGATCACACTCCCGCCTCTCCAACCGTTCACACTCCCGCCTCTCCACCCGTTCACACTCGCGCCCCTGCCGCCTCTCCATCCGATCACACTCCCGCCTCTCCACCCGATCACACTCCCGCCTCTGCCGCCTCTCCACCCGATCACACTCCCGCCTCTCCACCCGATCACACTCCCGCCTCTCCACCCGTTCACACTCCCGCCTCTCCACCCGGTCACACTCCCGCCTCTCCACCCGGTCACACTCCCGCCCCTGCCGCCTCTCCACCCGATCACACTCCCGCCTCTCCAACCGTTCACACTCCCGCCTCTCCACCCGTTCACACTCGCGCCCCTGCCGCCTCTCCATCCGATCACACTCCCGCCTCTCCACCCGATCACACTCCCGCCTCTGCCGCCTCTCCACCCGATCACACTCCCGCCTCTCCACCCGTTCACACTCCCGCCTCTCCACCCGTTCACACTCCCGCCTCTCCACCCGTTCACACTCCCGCCTCTCCACCCGTTCACACTCCCACCTCTGCCGCCTCGCCACCCGTTCACACTCTCGCCTCTGCCGCATCGCCACCCGTTCACACTCCCGCCTCTCCACCCGTTCACACTCCCGCCTCTCCACCCGTTCACACTCCCGCCTCTGCCGCCTCGCCACCCGTTCACACTCCCGCCTCTCCACCCGTTCACACTCCCGCCTCTCCACCCGTTCACACTCCCGCCCCTGCCGCCTCGCCACCCGTTCACACTCCCGCCTCTCCCGACTCTCCACCCGTTCACACTCCCGCCTCTCCACCCGTTCACACTCCCGCCTCTGCCGCCTCGCCACCCGTTCACACTCCCGCCTCTCCCGCCTCTCCACCCGTTCACACTCCCGCCTCTCCACCCGTTCACACTCCCGCCTCTCCACCCGTTCACACTCTCGCCTCTGCCGCATCGCCACCCGTTCACACTCCCGCCTCTCCACCCGTTCACACTCCCGCCTCTCCACCCGTTCACACTCCCGCCTCTGCCGCCTCGCCACCCGTTCACACTCCCGCCTCTCCACCCGTTCACACTCCCGCCTCTCCCGCCTCTCCACCCGTTCACACTCCCGCCTCTGCCGCCTCGCCACCCGTTCACACTCCCGCCTCTCCCACCTCTCCACCCGTTCACACTCTCGCCTCTGCCGCATCGCCACCCGTTCACACTCCCGCCTCTGCCGCCTCTCCACCCGTTCACACTCCCGCCTCTGCCGCCTCGCCACCCGTTCACACTCCCGCCTCTGCCGCCTCTCCACCCGTTCACACTCCCGCCTCTCCACCCGTTCACACTCCCGCCTCTGCCGCCTCGCCACCCGTTCACACTCCCGCCTCTCCCACCTCTCCACCCGTTCACACTCAGTGCTTATTGGCGGCACATCCTGGCTAGGGCCCGGCCAAGCAGAAGGCAATCGCTCAGCTTCCTCCATTCTCCACACACAGACTGACCCCTATCTCTCTGCACGAAGACCACAGGACACGGTGCACACACATATATATAGGACAGAGTCACATGACAGAACCCAGGCATTAACCCATTCCATGCTGCAGAGGGGCAATACACTGAATACGGTTAGCACAAGACAAGCACACCACACTATGGGCGCCACGCTCACATGACGACTGGAGGTTTTTGTAAGGGCTCCTTCACACGGGCGGATTTGTGTGCAATATGTAGAGCATAGACGCCATTGCTGTGGATCGCGGGATTCCAGCCGGCGCATTTCTTGCAGCGTTTCTTGTTTTGGACATAATTTTTGGAACCACAATTGCCCCTTCAATGAATGGAATAAATAAGCGGCGCCTCTGCGCGATCCGTGCGTCTCACTGCGCATTTATGCATGACGACTGGAAAAATCTGCGAGACTTTTGTGGTTTTTGCGACTGTGAAAAATGCAGATATTACAGTAAATCGGTGCAGTCGGTGGAAACGCCCCCGAATCTGCATCCGCCCGTGCGAACGAGCGCCAACGAACTGACAATCTTACGCCAATTGGCCCAGTCAAACGAACGGCTTCTTTTCCCGCGTCCGTTCTTTGCGATTCAGAATCGCTGGTGTGAATGCAGCCTCATACTGGACTATCTGCAGTCGCCTGTCCGCTGTTATCAGCCAAGAGCTCTTGCACGCTCATGAGTCGTCCTTTCTTTCAGCCGCGGAGGGTCTGTGCGTTTGCCCCCCGCATGCGCTTATTACATCCGAGAGAACGTTGTTGAGGAAACAAGCGGCTGAAGGAAGTGAAACCGCTAATAGAAAACGGGGTGCGTTACAACGCGCCCCTCCCCCCTCATCACCGGGCTGACAGTAATTACCCGTCTCACAGCCTTTGTCGCCGTACATTAAGGCCTTCAGCTAGAGCGCAGAACGTCCAGATGGCGAACGCAGAGCACCTCGCCGTATCCGGACTATTCTAGGAGAAGTCACTTATGGGGGTCCCTGTAAAGCCGACAGATAGCCGAGCGTCCCAGGAAGATCTCACCTTCTACCAGGAGGCACTCGAAAATATATATATCCACACGTATACATACTGCTCGGAGACCCAACAGACGCAGCAACGCACGAAGGACGTCTCATCAGCCACCTGGCGCTCATCTATGGGGAAAACGCAGCGCCAATGGTGGACCTGCCCGTCCTGCTGCTCTCTGGCCAATAGAGTTGCCAGGTGCCAGCCAGAGTTGTCAGTAGCTGCTGAAGGCCATCTAGTGGGACTCTGGTAGCTCCTCCTGTCCTGATGCTGGAGGGTATTCTGTAGGGCTCTGGTAGCTCCTCCTGTCCCTCCAGTTCTGAAGCTGGAGGGTATTCTGTAGGGCTCAGGTAGCTCCTCCTGTTCCCCCGGTCCTGATGCTGGGGGGGATTCTGTAGGGCTCAGGTAGCTCCTCCTGTTCCCCCGGTCCTGATGCTGGGGGGGATTCTGTAGGGCTCTGATGGCAACTCCAGTTCCTCTGGTCCTGATGCAGATTTTGGAGAGTATTCCGTAGGGCTCTAGTAGTTCCTCCGGTCCTGAAGGTGGAGGGTATTCTGTAGGGCTCTGGTAGCTCCTCCTGGTCCTGATGCTGGAGGCTATTCTGTAGGGCTCTGGTAGCTCCTCCTGGTCCTGATGCTGGAGGCTATTCTGTAGGGCTCTGGTAGCTCCTCCTGGTCCTGATGCTGGAGGGTATTCTGTAGGGCTCTGGTAGCTCCTCCTGGTCCTGATGCTGGAGGGTATTCTGTAGGGCTCTGGTAGCTCCTCCTGGTCCTGATGCTGGAGGGTATTCTGTGTGGCTTTGGTAGCTCCTCCTGTTCCTCCGGTCCTGATGCTGGGGGTATTCTTTAGGGCTCAGGTAGTTCCTCTGGTCCTGAAGGTGGAGGGTATTCTGTAGGGCTCTGGTAGCTCCTCCGGTCCTGAAGGTGGAGAGTATTCCATAGGGCTCTGGTAGCTCCTCCTGGTCCTGATGCGGGAGGGTATTCTGGAGGGCTCTGGTAGTTCCTCCGGTCCTGAAGGTGAAGGGTATTCTGTAGGGCTCTGGTAGCTCCTCCGGTCCTGAAGGTGGAGGGTATTCTGTAGGGCTCTGGTAGCTCCTCCTGTTCCTTCCTCTTCGGCTCCTGTGTTCCGTGTAGGAGCGGTGAGGCGGTTGAGCTGCCATCTCCGCTGATCTCCATGCGCCGCACTCGGCTTCTCCTTCCCATAGGGGTAACTAGTCGCTCTCCATTCATACGGGGGCACCCGTTCTTGTGATGGATCTTAGCGGTCGGACCCCCCAATCACAGAAGTCCCTATGGGAAGGGGAGAAGTTTAGATCTTGGGACAAGCATGTTCTCTGAGAGCCGGGCTGCAGCGGGCATTAATGAGCTGCCGGACCGCGGGGCGACGTTGCCCGTTCACGTTTTCTGCCCACTCGGTCCGGACAATGTGCGTCTTACCGTGCAGGAGCCCCTAATTTATGGTACTGCGCCAATAGCCAGTCCCATAGCTCAATAAAGGTAAGCGGTCCATGGCACTGCTGGCGGCAGGAGGCGGGACCGCGGCGCGAACAGGTAGAGCTGGCAGAGACATCAGGAAGATCGGCGACCGACCACAGCGCACGCTTCAGCTTAATAGAGCAGTGGGAAGTAGAAGGAGCGTGGGGAAGAGCGGACGCAACGAGGACAGGCCCCCAGCATGCACTGCAGCACGCCGACTACCGACTAAACATCAATGGCAATGGGGTGACAAGACGGACCGCGGCCGCTGCTGCCTCACGGAGAACCAAGACAAGGAATGAACTCAACGCCGAACCTACAATGGCGCAGGAAGGAGGCGGGAGAGACAGGAAATCAACGAGTGCGAAATCCAATTTACAGCTCTGACTAAATGTAGCCAAACGGCCGCGAATCTGCACAAGGCGCTACAACCGGCGCCGACTTACGGAATCCGAGAAATACAAGGGGGATTTCCCAAATGAAAAAACTCCCCCCCTCCCCCACATCCACCCCCACACACACCCCTCCCCGCACACACATACACCCCACACCACCCCTCCCCCACCCCATCACCCCCACACACACCCCTCCCCGCACACACATACACCCCACACCACCCCTCCACCACACACACACCCCACACCACCCCTCCACCACACACACACCCCACACCACCCCTCCACCACACACACACCCCACACCACCCCTCCACCACACACACACCCCACACCACCCCTCCCCCACCCCATCACCCCCACACACACCCCACACCACCCCTCCACCACACACATACCCCTCCCTCCCCCGCACACACACACCCCACACCACCCCTCCACCACATACATAACCCCTCCCTCCCCCGCACACACATACCCCACACCACCCCTCCCCCACCCCATCACCCCCACACACATACCCCACACCACCCCTCCCCCACACACATACCCCTCCCTCCCCCGCACACACACACACCCCACACCACCCCTCCCCGCACACACATACCCCACACCACCCCTCCCCGCACACACATACCCCACACCACCCCTCCCCCACCCCATCACCCCCACACACACCCCACACCACCCCTCCCCCACACACATACCCCTCCCTCCCCCGCACACACACACACACCCCAAACCACCCCTCCCCCACACATACCCCCACCCCACCCCACCCCTCCCCTCCCCCACACACACCCCTCCCCTTACACAAACACAACCCCCACACACCCCCTCCATAGCGCCCCCCCACACCCCTCCACACACACACACGCCTGCCCTTACACACACACACCCTCCCCCCCTCCATACCGCCCCCACACGCCTGCCCCCCTCTATATCCCCCCCCCCACTGTTCACATTTCCTGGGTAGACTTGGCGGTCCACCATACATCCTGCGCTGTCCATCTTCTTCAGCAGAGCCCCCGTGAAGATCGTTGGGTGGTCAGAGGGTCCGCAGAGCGCACAGAAGCTTCACGGTCATTGCTGCAATAGCTTGTGGGGTGCAAGAAATTAGGGGGTTTTATGAAGATGGCGATCGCCGATCACACGATCTGTTAGGATATAAGAACTCCAGAGGGCGGATCCCCCCGAATATAAGAACTCCAGGGGGCGGATCCCCCCGGATATAAGAACTCCAGAGGGCGGATCCCCCCGGATATAAGAACTCCAGAGGGCGGATCCCCCCAGATATAAGAACTCCAAGGGGCGGATCCCCCCGAATATAAGAACTCCAGAGGGCGGATCCCCCCGGATATAAGAACTCCAGAGGGCGGATCCCCCCGGATATAAGAACTCCAGAGGGCGGATCCCCCCGGATATAAGAACTCCAGAGGGCGGATCCCCCCAGATATAAGAACTCCAGAGGGCAGATCCCCCCGGATATAAGAACTCCAGAGGGCGGATCCCCCCGAATATAAGAACTCCAGGGGGCGGATCCCCCCGGATATAAGAACTCCAGGGGGCGGATCCCCCCGGATATAAGAACTCCAGGGGGCGGATCCCCCCGGATATAAGAACTCCAGAGGGCAGATCCCCCCGGATATAAGAACTCCAGAGGGCGGATCCCCCCGGATATAAGAACTCCAGAGGGCGGATCCCCCCGGATATAAGAACTCCAGAGGGCGGATCCCCCCAGATATAAGAACTCCAGAGGGCGGATCCCCCCGAATATAAGAACTCCAGAGGGCGGATCCCCCCGGATATAAGAACTCCAGGGGGCGGATCCCCCCGGATATAAGAACTCCAGAGGGCAGATCCCCCCGGATATAAGAACTCCAGAGGGCGGATCCCCCCGGATATAAGAACTCCAGAGGGCGGATCCCCCCGGATATAAGAACCCCCCCCCCCCCCGGGATCCAGAACGGAAAGCGGCTTCATAAGAGCGAATCCAGCTGTGGCATCCATGCCATCCTGCAATACTGCATTTCCCCTGCAGGGGGCAATGGAGTAGGGAGGCTGGCTACCAGGATACTGAACAGGGTTGATAATGTGGGCACATCCCCTTTAAGAGCTAAACAAAAGCATAGTCACTTCAGTTAGTGAAAGTAAGTGACCCCCTATGTAATGTAACTAATAACACACAGCTGTACCGCCCATCATCCACAGTACAGGAGGAAAGTAAGTGACCCCCTATGTAATGTAACTAATAACACACAGCTGTACCACCCATCATCCACAGTACAGGAGGAAAGTAAGTGACCCCCTATGTAATGTAACTAATAACACACAGCTGCACCACCCATCATCTACAGTACAGGAGGAAAGTAAGTGACCCCCTATGTAATGTAACTAATAACACACAGCTGTACCGCCCATCCCCCACAGTGCAGGAGGAAAGTAAGTGACCCCCTATGTAATGTAACTAATAACACACAGCTGTACCACCCATCATCCACAGTACAGGGGGAAAGTAAGTGACCCCCTATGTAATGTAACTAATAACACACAACTGTACCGCCCATCATCCACAGTACAGAAGGAAAGTAAGTGACCCCCTATGTAATGTAACTAATAACACACAGCTGTACCACCCATCATCCACAGTACAGGAGGAAAGTAAGTGACCCCCTATGTAATGTAACTGATAACACACAGCTGTACTGCCCATCATCCACAGTGCAGGAGGAAAGTAAGTGACCCCCTATGTAATGTAACTAATAACACACAGCTGTACCACCCATCATCCACAGTACAGGGGGAAAGTAAGTGACCCCCTATATAATGAAACTAATAACACACAGCTGTACCGCCCATCCCCCACAGTGCAGGAAGAAAGTAAGTGACCCCCTATGTAATGTAACTACGAACACACAGCTGTACCACCCATCATCCACAGTACAGGGGGAAAGTAAGTGACCCCCTATGTAATGTAACTAATAACACACAGCTGTACCGCCCATCATCCACAGTACAGGGGGAAAGTAAGTGACCCCCTATGTAATGTAACTAATAACACACAGCTGTACCGCCCATCATCCACAGTACAGGAGGAAAGTAAGTGACCCCCTATGTAATGTAACTAATAACACACAGCTGTACCGCCCATCATCCACAGTACAGGGGGAAAGTAAGTGACCCCCTATGTAATGTAACTAATAACACACAGCTGTACCGCCCATCATCCACAGTACAGGAGGAAAGTAAGTGACCCCCTATGTAATGTAACTAATAACACACAGCTGTACCGCCCATCATCCACAGTACAGGGGGAAAGTAAGTGACCCCCTATGTAATGTAACTAATAACACACAGCTGTACCACCCATCATCCACAGTACAGGGGGAAAGTAAGTGACCCCCTATGTAATGTAACTAATAATACACAGCTGTACCGCCCATCATCCACAGTACAGGGGGAAAGTAAGTGACCCCCTATGTAATGTAACTAATAACACACAGCTGTACCGCCCATCATCCACAGTACAGGAGGAAAGTAAGTGACCCCCTATGTAATGTAACTAATAACACACAGCTGTACCGCCCATCATCCACAGTACAGGGGGAAAGTAAGTGACCCCCTATGTAATGTAACTAATAATACACAGCTGTACCGCCCATCATCCACAGTACACGAGGAAAGTAAGTGACCCCCTATGTAATGTAACTAATAGCACACAGCTGTACCGCCCATCATCTACAGTACAGGAGGAAAGTAAGTGACCCCCTATGTAATGTAACTAATAACACACAGCTGTACCGCCCATCATCTACAGTACAGGGGGAAAGTAAGTGACCCCCTTTGTAATGTAACTAATAACACACAGCTGTACCGCCCATCATCCACAGTACAGGGGGAAAGTAAGTGACCCCCTATGTAATATAACTAATAACACACAGCTGTACCGCCCATCATCCACAGTACAGGAGGAAAGTAAGTGACCCCCTATGTAATGTAACTAATAACACACAGCTGTACCGCCCATCATCCACAGTACAGGAGGAAAGTAAGTGACCCCCTATGTAATGTAACTAATAACACACAGCTGTACCGCCCATCATCCACAGTACAGGGGGAAAGTAAGTGACCCCCTATGTAATGTAACTTATAACACACAGCTGTATCGCCCATCATCCACAGTACAGGGGGAAAGTAAGTGACCCCCTATGTAATGTAACTAATAACACACAGCTGTACCGCCCATGCCCCACAGTACAGGAGGAAAGTAAGTGACCCCCTATGTAATGTAACTAATAACACACAGCTGTACCGCCCATCATCCACAGTACAGGGGGAAAGTAAGTGACCCCCTATGTAATGTAACTAATAACACATAGCTGTACCGCCCATCATCCACAGTACAGGGGGAAAGTAAGTGACCCCCTATGTAATGTAACTAATAACACACAGCAATACCGCCCATGCCCCACAGTACAGGAGGAAAGTAAGTGACCCCCTATGTAATGTAACTAATAACACACAGCTGTACCGCCCATCATCCACAGTACAGGAGGAAAGTAAGTGACCCCCTATGTAATGTAACTAATAACACACAGCTGTACCACCCATCAACCACAGTACAGGGGGAAAGTAAGTGACCCCCTATGTAATGTAACTAATAACACACAGCTGTACCGCCCATCATCCACAGTACAGGAGGAAAGTAAGTGACCCCCTATGTAATGTAACTAATAACACACAGCTGTACCGCCCATCATCCACAGTGCAGGAGGAAAGTAAGTGACCCCCTATGTAATGTAACTAATAACACACAGCTGTACCGCCCATCATCCACAGTGCAGGGGGAAAGTAAGTGACCCCCTATGTAATGTAACTAGTAACATATCTGTACGGCCCATCATCTGCAGTATAGGGGGAAAGTAAGTGACCCCCTATGTAATGTAACTAATAACACACAGCTGTACCGCCCATCATCCACAGTACAGGGGGAAAGTAAGTGACCCCCTATGTAATGTAACTAATAACACACAGCTGTACAGCCCATCCCCCACAGTACAGGGGGAAAGTAAGTGACCCCCTATGTAATGTAACTAATAATACACAGCTGTACCGCCCATCATCCACAGTACAGGAGGAAAGTAAGTGACCCCCTATGTAATGTAACTAATAACACACAGCTGTACCGCCCATCATCCACAGTACAGGAGGAAAGTAAGTGACCCCCTATGTAATGTAACTAATAACACACAGCTGTACCGCCCATCATCCACAGTACAGGGGGAAAGTAAGTGACCCCCTATGTAATGTAACTAATAACACACAGCTGTACCGCCCATCATCCACAGTACAGGAGGAAAGTAAGTGACCCCCTATGTAATGTAACTAATAACACACAGCTGTACCGCCCATCATCCACAGTACAGGGGGAAAGTAAGTGACCCCCTATGTAATGTAACTAATAACACACAGCTGTACCGCCCATCATCCACAGTACAGGAGGAAAGTAAGTGACCCCCTATGTAATGTAACTAATAACACACAGCTGTACCGCCCATCATCCACAGTACAGGAGGAAAGTAAGTGACCCCCTATGTAATGTAACTAATAACACACAGCTGTACCGCCCATCATCCACAGTACAGGGGGAAAGTAAGTGACCCCCTATGTAATGTAACTAATAACACACAGCTGTACCGCCCATCATCCACAGTACAGGAGGAAAGTAAGTGACCCCCTATGTAATGTAACTAATAACACACAGCTGTACCGCCCATCATCCACAGTACAGGAGGAAAGTAAGTGACCCCCTATGTAATGTAACTAATAACACACAGCTGTACCGCCCATCATCCACAGTACAGGAGGAAAGTAAGTGACCCCCTATGTAATGTAACTAATAACACAGCTGTACCGCCCATCATCCACAGTACAGGGGGAAAGTAAGTGACCCCCTATGTAATGTAACTAATAACACACAGCTGTACTGCCCATCATCCACAGTACAGGAGGAAAGTAAGTGACCCCCTATGTAATGTAACTAATAACACAGCTGTACCGCCCATCATCCACAGTACAGGGGGAAAGTAAGTGACCCCCTATGTAATGTAACTAATAACACACAGCTGTACTGCCCATCATCCACAGTACAGGGGGAAAGTAAGTGACCCCCTATGTAATGTAACTAATAACACACAGCTGTACCGCCCATCATCCACAGTACAGGAGGAAAGTAAGTGACCCCCTATGTAATGTAACTAATAACACACAGCTGTACCGCCCATCATCCACAGTACAGGGGGAAAGTAAGTGACCCCCTATGTAATGTAACTAATAACACACAGCTGTACCGCCCATCATCCACAGTACAGGGGGAAAGTAAGTGACCCCCTATGTAATGTAACTAATAACACACAGCAATACCGCCCATGCCCCACAGTACAGGAGGAAAGTAAGTGACCCCCTATGTAATGTAACTAATAACACACAGCTGTACCGCCCATCATCCACAGTACAGGAGGAAAGTAAGTGACCCCCTATGTAATGTAACTAATAACACACAGCTGTACCACCCATCAACCACAGTACAGGGGGAAAGTAAGTGACCCCCTATGTAATGTAACTAATAACACACAGCTGTACCGCCCATCATCCACAGTACAGGAGGAAAGTAAGTGACCCCCTATGTAATGTAACTAATAACACACAGCTGTACCGCCCATCATCCACAGTGCAGGAGGAAAGTAAGTGACCCCCTATGTAATGTAACTAATAACACACAGCTGTACCGCCCATCATCCACAGTGCAGGGGGAAAGTAAGTGACCCCCTATGTAATGTAACTAGTAACATATCTGTACGGCCCATCATCTGCAGTATAGGGGGAAAGTAAGTGACCCCCTATGTAATGTAACTAATAACACACAGCTGTACCGCCCATCATCCACAGTACAGGGGGAAAGTAAGTGACCCCCTATGTAATGTAACTAATAACACACAGCTGTACAGCCCATCCCCCACAGTACAGGGGGAAAGTAAGTGACCCCCTATGTAATGTAACTAATAATACACAGCTGTACCGCCCATCATCCACAGTACAGGAGGAAAGTAAGTGACCCCCTATGTAATGTAACTAATAACACACAGCTGTACCGCCCATCATCCACAGTACAGGAGGAAAGTAAGTGACCCCCTATGTAATGTAACTAATAACACACAGCTGTACCGCCCATCATCCACAGTACAGGGGGAAAGTAAGTGACCCCCTATGTAATGTAACTAATAACACACAGCTGTACCGCCCATCATCCACAGTACAGGAGGAAAGTAAGTGACCCCCTATGTAATGTAACTAATAACACACAGCTGTACCGCCCATCATCCACAGTACAGGGGGAAAGTAAGTGACCCCCTATGTAATGTAACTAATAACACACAGCTGTACCGCCCATCATCCACAGTACAGGAGGAAAGTAAGTGACCCCCTATGTAATGTAACTAATAACACACAGCTGTACCGCCCATCATCCACAGTACAGGAGGAAAGTAAGTGACCCCCTATGTAATGTAACTAATAACACACAGCTGTACCGCCCATCATCCACAGTACAGGGGGAAAGTAAGTGACCCCCTATGTAATGTAACTAATAACACACAGCTGTACCGCCCATCATCCACAGTACAGGAGGAAAGTAAGTGACCCCCTATGTAATGTAACTAATAACACACAGCTGTACCGCCCATCATCCACAGTACAGGAGGAAAGTAAGTGACCCCCTATGTAATGTAACTAATAACACACAGCTGTACCGCCCATCATCCACAGTACAGGAGGAAAGTAAGTGACCCCCTATGTAATGTAACTAATAACACAGCTGTACCGCCCATCATCCACAGTACAGGGGGAAAGTAAGTGACCCCCTATGTAATGTAACTAATAACACACAGCTGTACTGCCCATCATCCACAGTACAGGAGGAAAGTAAGTGACCCCCTATGTAATGTAACTAATAACACAGCTGTACCGCCCATCATCCACAGTACAGGGGGAAAGTAAGTGACCCCCTATGTAATGTAACTAATAACACACAGCTGTACTGCCCATCATCCACAGTACAGGGGGAAAGTAAGTGACCCCCTATGTAATGTAACTAATAACACACAGCTGTACCGCCCATCATCCACAGTACAGGAGGAAAGTAAGTGACCCCCTATGTAATGTAACTAATAACACACAGCAATACCGCCCATGCCCCACAGTACAGGAGGAAAGTAAGTGACCCCCTATGTAATGTAACTAATAACACACAGCTGTACCGCCCATCATCCACAGTACAGGGGGAAAGTAAGTGACCCCCTATGTAATGTAACTAATAACACATAGCTGTACCGCCCATCATCCACAGTACAGGGGGAAAGTAAGTGACCCCCTATGTAATGTAACTAATAACACACAGCAATACCGCCCATGCCCCACAGTACAGGAGGAAAGTAAGTGACCCCCTATGTAATGTAACTAATAACACACAGCTGTACCGCCCATCATCCACAGTACAGGAGGAAAGTAAGTGACCCCCTATGTAATGTAACTAATAACACACAGCTGTACCACCCATCAACCACAGTACAGGGGGAAAGTAAGTGACCCCCTATGTAATGTAACTAATAACACACAGCTGTACCGCCCATCATCCACAGTACAGGAGGAAAGTAAGTGACCCCCTATGTAATGTAACTAATAACACACAGCTGTACCGCCCATCATCCACAGTGCAGGAGGAAAGTAAGTGACCCCCTATGTAATGTAACTAATAACACACAGCTGTACCGCCCATCATCCACAGTGCAGGGGGAAAGTAAGTGACCCCCTATGTAATGTAACTAGTAACATATCTGTACGGCCCATCATCTGCAGTATAGGGGGAAAGTAAGTGACCCCCTATGTAATGTAACTAATAACACACAGCTGTACCGCCCATCATCCACAGTACAGGGGGAAAGTAAGTGACCCCCTATGTAATGTAACTAATAACACACAGCTGTACAGCCCATCCCCCACAGTACAGGGGGAAAGTAAGTGACCCCCTATGTAATGTAACTAATAATACACAGCTGTACCGCCCATCATCCACAGTACAGGAGGAAAGTAAGTGACCCCCTATGTAATGTAACTAATAACACACAGCTGTACCGCCCATCATCCACAGTACAGGAGGAAAGTAAGTGACCCCCTATGTAATGTAACTAATAACACACAGCTGTACCGCCCATCATCCACAGTACAGGGGGAAAGTAAGTGACCCCCTATGTAATGTAACTAATAACACACAGCTGTACCGCCCATCATCCACAGTACAGGAGGAAAGTAAGTGACCCCCTATGTAATGTAACTAATAACACACAGCTGTACCGCCCATCATCCACAGTACAGGGGGAAAGTAAGTGACCCCCTATGTAATGTAACTAATAACACACAGCTGTACCGCCCATCATCCACAGTACAGGAGGAAAGTAAGTGACCCCCTATGTAATGTAACTAATAACACACAGCTGTACCGCCCATCATCCACAGTACAGGAGGAAAGTAAGTGACCCCCTATGTAATGTAACTAATAACACACAGCTGTACCGCCCATCATCCACAGTACAGGGGGAAAGTAAGTGACCCCCTATGTAATGTAACTAATAACACACAGCTGTACCGCCCATCATCCACAGTACAGGAGGAAAGTAAGTGACCCCCTATGTAATGTAACTAATAACACACAGCTGTACCGCCCATCATCCACAGTACAGGAGGAAAGTAAGTGACCCCCTATGTAATGTAACTAATAACACACAGCTGTACCGCCCATCATCCACAGTACAGGAGGAAAGTAAGTGACCCCCTATGTAATGTAACTAATAACACAGCTGTACCGCCCATCATCCACAGTACAGGGGGAAAGTAAGTGACCCCTATGTAATGTAACTAATAACACACAGCTGTACTGCCCATCATCCACAGTACAGGAGGAAAGTAAGTGACCCCCTATGTAATGTAACTAATAACACAGCTGTACCGCCCATCATCCACAGTACAGGGGGAAAGTAAGTGACCCCCTATGTAATGTAACTAATAACACACAGCTGTACTGCCCATCATCCACAGTACAGGAGGAAAGTAAGTGACCCCCTATGTAATGTAACTAATAACACACAGCTGTACTGCCCATCATCCACAGTACAGGAGGAAAGTAAGTGACCCCCTATGTAATGTAACTAATAACACAGCTGTACCACCCATCATCCACAGTACAGGAGGAAAGTAAGTGACCCCCTATGTAATGTAACTAATAACACACAGCTGTACCACCCATCATCCACAGTACAGGAGGAAAGTAAGTGACCCCCTATGTAATGTAACTAATAACACACAGCTGTACCGCCCATCATCCACAGTACAGGGGGAAAGTAAGTGACCCCCTATGTAATATAACTAATAACACACAGCTGTACCGCCCATCCCCCACAGTACAGGGGGAAAGTAAGTGACCCCCTATGTAATGTAACTAGTAACATATCTGTACGGCCCATCATCTGCAGTACAGGGGGAAAGTAAGTGACCCCCTATGTAATGTAACTAATAACACACAGCTGTACCACCCATCATCCACAGTGCAGGAGGAAAGTAAGTGACCCCCTATGTAATATAACTAATAACACACAGCTGTACAGCCCATCCCCCACAGTACAGGGGGAAAGTAAGTGACCCCCTATGTAATGTAACTAATAACACACAGCTGTACCGCCCATCATCCACAGTACAAGAGGAAAGTAAGTGACCCCCTATGTAATGTAACTAATAACACACAGCTGTACCGCCCATCATCCACAGTACAGGAGGAAAGTAAGTGACCCCCTATGTAATGTAACTAATAACACACAGCTGTACCGCCCATCATCCACAGTACAGGAGGAAAGTAAGTGACCTCCTATGTAATGTACCTAATAACACAGCTGTACCGCCCATCATCCACAGTACAGGAGGAAAGTAAGTGACCCCCTATGTAATGTAACTAATAACACACAGCTGTACCGCCCATCATCCACAGTACAGGAGGAAAGTAAGTGACCCCCTATGTAATGTAACTAATAACACACAGCTGTACCACCCATCATCCACAGTACAGGAGGAAAGTAAGTGACCCCCTATGTAATGTACCTAATAACACAGCTGTACCGCCCATCATCCACAGTACAGGAGGAAAGTAAGTGACCCCCTATGTAATGTAACTAATAACACACAGCTGTACCGCCCATCATCCACAGTACAGGAGGAAAGTAAGTGACCCCCTATGTAATGTAACTAATAACACACAGCTGTACTGCCCATCATCCACAGTACAGGAGGAAAGTAAGTGACCCCCTATGTAATGTAACTAATAACACACAGCTGTACCACCCATCATCCACAGTACAGGAGGAAAGTAAGTGACCCCCTATGTAATGTAACTAATAACACACAGCTGTACTGCCCATCATCCACAGTACAGGAGGAAAGTAAGTGACCCCCTATGTAATGTAACTAATAAAACAGCTGTACCACCCATCATCCACAGTACAGGAGGAAAGTAAGTGACCCCCTATGTAATGTAACTAATAATGCACAGCTGTACCGCCCATCATCCACAGTGCAGGGGGAAAGTAAGTGACCCCCTATGTAATGTAACTAGTAACATATCTGTACGGCCCATCATCTGCAGTACAGGGGGAAAGTTAGTGACCCCCTATGTAATGTAACTAATAACACACAGCTGTACCACCCATCATCCACAGTGCAGGAGGAAAGTAAGTGACCCCCTATGTAATATAACTAATAACACACAGCTGTACAGCCCATCCCCCACAGTACAGGGGGAAAGTAAGTGACCCCCTATGTAATGTAACTAATAACACACAGCTGTACCGCCCATCATCCACAGTACAAGAGGAAAGTAAGTGACCCCCTATGTAATGTAACTAATAACACACAGCTGTACTGCCCATCATCCACAGTACAGGAGGAAAGTAAGTGACCCCCTATGTAATGTAACTAATAACACAGCTGTACCACCCATCATCCACAGTACAGGAGGAAAGTAAGTGACCCCCTATGTAATGTAACTAATAACACACAGCTGTACCGCCCATCATCCACAGTACAGGAGGAAAGTAAGTGACCCCCTATGTAATGTAACTAATAACACACAGCTGTACCGCCCATCATCCACAGTACAGGAGGAAAGTAAGTGACCCCCTATGTAATGTAACTAATAACACACAGCTGTACTGCCCATCATCCACACTACAGGAGGAAAGTAAGTGACCCCCTATGTAATGTAACTAATAACACACAGCTGTACTGCCCATCATCCACAGTACAGGAGGAAAGTAAGTGACCCCCTATGTAATGTAACTAATAACATATCTGTACGGCCCATCATCTGCAGTACAGGGGGAAAGTAAGTGACCCCCTATGTAATGTAACTAATAACACACAGCTGTACCGCCCATCATCCACAGTACAGGAGGAAAGTAAGTGACCCCCTATGTAATGTAACTAATAACACACAGCTGTACCGCCCATCATCCACAGTACAGGAGGAAAGTAAGTGACCCCCTATGTAATGTAACTAATAACACACAGCTGTACCGCCCATCCCCCACAGTACAGGAGGAAAGTAAGTGACCCCCTATGTAATGTAACTAATAACACACAGCTGTACCGGCCATCATCCACAGTACAGGAGGAAAGTAAGTGACCCCTATGTAATGTAACTAATAACACAGCTGTACCGCCCATCATCCACAGTACAGGAGGAAAGTAAGTGACCCCCTATGTAATGTAACTAATAACACACAGCTGTACCGCCCATCCCCCACAGTACAGGAGGAAAGTAAGTGACCCCCTATGTAATGTAACTAATAACACACAGCTGTATCGCCCATCATCCACAGTACAGGAGGAAAGTAAGTGACCCCTATGTAATGTAACTAATAACACACAGCTGTACCACCCATCATCCACAGTACAGGAGGAAAGTAAGTGACCCCTATGTAATGTAACTAATAACACACAGCTGTACCGCCCATCATCCACAGTACAGGAGGAAAGTAAGTGACCCCCTATGTAATGTAACTAATAACACACAGCTGTACCGCCCATCATCCACAGTACAGGAGGAAAGTAAGTGACCCCCTATGTAATGTAACTAATAACACACAGCTGTACCGCCCATCATCCACAGTACAGGAGGAAAGTAAGTGACCCCCTATGTAATGTAACTAATAACACACAGCTGTACCGCCCATCATCCACAGTACAGGGGGAAAGTAAGTGACCCCCTATGTAATGTAACTAATAACACACAGCTGTACCGCCCATCATCCACAGTACAGGGGGAAAGTAAGTGACCCCCTATGTAATGTAACTAATAACATACAGCTGTACCACCCATCATCCACAGTACAGGAGGAAAGTAAGTGACCCCCTATGTAATGTAACTAATAACACACAGCTGTACCGCCCATCATCCACAGTACAGGGGGAAAGTAAGTGACCCCCTATGTAATGTAACTAATAACACACAGCTGTACCGCCCATCATCCACAGCACAGGAGGAAAGTAAGTGACCCCCTATGTAATGTAACTAATAACACACAGCTGTACCACCCATCATCCACAGTACAGGAGGAAAGTAAGTGACCCCCTATGTAATGTAACTAATAACACACAGCTGTACCGCCCATCATCCACAGTACAGGAGGAAAGTAAGTGACCCCTATGTAATGTAACTAATAACACACAGCTGTACCGCCCATCATCCACAGTACAGGAGGAAAGTAAGTGACCCCCTATGTAATGTAACTAATAACACAGCTGTACCGCCCATCATCCACAGTACAGGAGGAAAGTAAGTGACCCCCTATGTAATGTAACTAATAACACACAGCTGTACCGCCCATCATCCACAGTACAGGGGGAAAGTAAGTGACCCCCTATGTAATGTAACTAATAACACACAGCTGTACCGCCCATCATCCACAGTACAGGAGGAAAGTAAGTGACCCCCTATGTAATGTAACTAATAACACACAGCTGTACCGCCCATCATCCACAGTACAGGAGGAAAGTAAGTGACCCCCTATGTAATGTAACTAATAACACACAGCTGTACCGCCCATCATCCACAGTACAGGGGGAAAGTAAGTGACCCCCTATGTAATGTAACTAATAACATATCTGTACGGCCCATCATCTGCAGTACAGGGGGAAAGTAAGTGACCCCCTATGTAATGTAACTAATAACACACAGCTGTACCGCCCATCATCCACAGTACAGGAGGAAAGTAAGTGACCCCCTATGTAATGTAACTAATAACACACAGCTGTACCGCCCATCATCCACAGTACAGGAGGAAAGTAAGTGACCCCCTATGTAATGTACCTAATAACACACAGCTGTACCGCCCATCATCCACAGTACAGGAGGAAAGTAAGTGACCCCCTATGTAATATAACTAATAACACACAGCTGTACAGCCCATCCCCCACAGTACAGGAGGAAAGTAAGTGACCCCCTATGTAATGTAACTAATAACACACAGCTGTACCGCCCATCATCCACAGTACAAGAGGAAAGTAAGTGACCCCCTATGTAATGTAACTAATAACACACAGCTGTACCGCCCATCATCCACAGTACAGGAGGAAAGTAAGTGACCCCCTATGTAATGTAACTAATAACACACAGCTGTACCGCCCATCATCCACAGTACAGGGGGAAAGTAAGTGACCCCCTATGTAATGTAACTAATTACACACAGCTGTACCGCCCATCATCCACAGTACAGGAGGAAAGTAAGTGACCCCCTATGTAATGTAACTAATAACACACAGCTGTACCGCCCATCATCCACAGTACAGGAGGAAAGTAAGTGACCCCCTATGTAATGTAACTAATAACACACAGCTGTACCGCCCATCATCCACAGTACAGGGGGAAAGTAAGTGACCCCCTATGTAATGTAACTAATAACACACAGCTGTACCGCCCATCATCCACAGTACAGGAGCAAAGTAAGTGACCCCCTATGTAATGTAACTAATTACACACAGCTGTACCGCCCATCATCCACAGTACAGGGGGAAAGTAAGTGACCCCCTATGTAATGTAACTAATAACACACAGCTGTACGGCTCATCCCCCACAGTACAGGAGGAAAGTAAGTGACCCCCTATGTAATGTAACTAATAACACACAGCTGTACCACCCATCATCCACAGTGCAGGAGGAAAGTAAGTGACCCCCTATGTAATGTAACTAATAACACACAGCTGTACCGCCCATCATCCACAGTACAGGGGGAAAGTAAGTGACCCCCTATGTAATGTAACTAATAACACACAGCTGTACGGCTCATCCCCCACAGTACAGGAGGAAAGTAAGTGACTCCTTTGGATTTTATCAATATTAATGTTGAAATCCAACTAATTCCAGAGGGTTCACTTACTTTTTATTGTAATCACTTGTCCTGACTTCCTCTCTGCTCCATGAAGCTGCACATGCTGGGCGGCGGCCGAGACGCTCCATCTTTATGTTACTTATGTGAACGTCTCTCTGATCGCTGTTATCCATTGGATCGCGGCGATCATGGCCCGGCGATCGGTCAGCGCGGTCCCTGGTGACACCTCCTGCCTCCCGGCTACCTTCAGTAACCTGGAGATTTCACATATCCCGCGCCGATCTTATCTTCTGCGCTTGCGCATTGCATGTGCAGAAGACGTGTGTTCCGGACCAGATCATCGGGGGGCATCGCGAATGATGGGGTGAGTCGTTTCAGCCCCCCTTAGTGGATGCGATCTATGAGTGGAGCTGAAACTCTTTACCTATTAACTTTATTGTGATTGGTGCTCTTCACTCGATAGCGTTGATCGCATTGCTTATTACCGTGGGGGGCTTCCCGTGGCCCCTCATGAGTGCTCGATGATGTCGGCTACCTCTGGTAAGTATCAGCATGTCGCTGTCACGTCCAGAGCCCACAAGGCTTTATTCCTCAGGGGATGCAGGTTTTTATGTCCCTACAGAGTGAAGCCCACAAAGCCAGGACGTAAAAAGACAATGGGGCCGTCACTAAGGGGTTAAGAGTTCTAGTTTTGAACATGGGGTCTTTTGTGGGGGTCTCTAACATTCCGACACCTCGGAGCCCCTGCCATCTTGGCTCGGTGCAGGAAAACAAAGTGTTCCTCAAAGTGTTGATAAGTAATGCTTAATGTGTCTCCTAAAGGGTTAAAGACAAACTAAAGTTTTTCAAATGAGCTTCCAGAATAAAGTAAACTGATGGAAATCCAGATGAAGAGTCCGGAGCGTTCGCACATATCGAGATATTACTGCTGAAACTGTGAAAAAAATGTGAATTTTTTTCAAAATTGTCCCAATTTTGGCGTATTCAATAAATATACGCAAAATCTATTGGCCTATTTTTAGCGCTTCAGGCCGCCCGTCAACCGCGGATGATTCATCGCTCACGGATCTCACTCTGCAAAGCTTTCCATAGGGTTGCCGGCGTCCACGAGCGGAGAAACATAGCGATTCTTTGCTCGCAGGATTTAAAATCGGCCTGCTGCAATTGCTGCGATTCTTCGGTCAGCCTAGCTATCGGATTGGCTCATCTCGGACACCTGTCAGCCCCCCCCCCCTCCTCCTCCGCAGCGGAATATTACTAGCGGTGTTCCGCCTTGGCCGCGGAAAGAGGCCGAAATGAAGTAGAACATGTGGCGGGAAACAACATCCGAATCACCGCGATCTGCAGAACCTTTACGGAGTTATTCTATGTTAAAGAGACGTCACATGTCTACAATTGTCACTAAGGGGTTAATGTACTCACTGGGGGGCGTGGTTAAAGGGGGCGGAGTTTCTCTTCAGGAATTAATGCAATTTAGAGGAGAAAAAAATAGAATTTCATATTTTTGCAAATATGTCATTTTAGAGTTTTATCTCTAGTACAGATGAAAATGAGGATTTACACCCCAATATGGATCCCCCCGCTTGTCCCGTGTTCAGAGACACGCCCTTTGTGGCCCTAATATTATGTCTGTATTCACAACGGGGCCCAAACCGAAAGGAGCACTGAAGTTCAACTGTTTTTAACTTTTACGCCATTATCCGCGCGGCCCTCGGTCACGGCTCCAGGCCCTCGGTCACGGCTCCAGGCCCTCGGTCACGGCTCCAGGCCCTCGGTCACGGCTCCAGGCTCTCGGTCACGGCTCCAGGCCCTCGGTCACGGCTCCAGGCCCTCGGTCACGGCTCCAGGCTCTCGGGTACCTTTAGTAGCCAGAAGCAAGGAGACTTTACATTTCCAGGACCCTCCCCAGCTTCTGCACTTGTATCCGTTTTCTCGACAACGCACACATGCGCCGAAGTTGGGGAAAGGTCCACGGATAAAGGTCCCGTCGGGGGACTTCACTGGACCATATCGCTGCGGGACATCGCGAAGGATGGGGGTGAGTATTTTCAGCTCCCCTCGCGGATTCGAGTCATGAGGCGAGGTTATTTTACTTATTTCAACTTTTCTGTGACCGCCATTATCCATTGGACAGCGGCGATCACGGACCCCCTCTCTGCACTAGGGAAGAGAGAGAGAGAGGATTCAAAAAGATCTAGAAAAGCTTGCACAGTGGTCGGCGACTAACAGAATGGCATTTAATAAGGGGAAATCCAAAGTCCTACATCTGGGCAAGAAAAATGAAGAAAGCAGAAGAAAGCGCATACAGAATGGGAGGAATTGGGCTAAGCAGCAGCACATGTGAAAAAGACTTGGGTATACTAATAGATCATAGACTGAACATGAGTCAACAATGTGATGCAGCAGCCAAAAAGGCAAACACAATTCTGGGATGTATTAAGAGAAGCATAGAGTCTAGATCACGTGAGGTCATTATCCCCTCTACTCTTCCTTAGTCAGACCTCATCTGGAATACTGGGTCCAGTTCTGGGCACCCCACTTTATAAAGACAGACAAACTGGAGCAAGTTCAGAGAAGAGTTACCAAGATGGTGAGCGGTCTGCAAATCATGTCCTATGAGGAACGGGTAAAGGATCAGGGAATGTTTAGCAGAAGAGAAGGCTGAGAGGAGACTTAAAGGGGTCTACAAATATCTGAAGGGCTGTCACAGTGCAGAAGGATTAGCCCTATTCTCATCTGTACAAGGAAAGACTAGAAGCAATGGGATGAAACTGAAAGGGAGGAGAGACAGATTAGATATTAGACAGTGAGGGGGATCAATGAGTGGAACAGGTTGCCACGGGGGGTGCGGAGTTCTCCTTCAATGGAAGTCTTCAGAGGCCGGACAGACATCTGTCTGGGATGATTTAGTGATCCTGCACTGAGCAGGGGTCGGACCAGATGACCCTGGAGGACGTGATGACCCTGGAGGTCCCTCCCAACTCTACCATTCTAGGATTCTATGACCCAGGGACTGGTCACCGTGGTTCCTGGTGACATCTGCTGGTTCTCGGCTACCTTCAGTAGCCGGGAAGCAGGAGATTTTAAATGTCCCGATCCGGCCTTCTGCGCATGCCTTGCGGCGCCTCTTCTGACTGACCTCTATGGTGTCACCAACACAGGAATAACCAGGCCACTGTGGCAATGGTTCATTAGCTCTAAGTGCAGCATGCCAGGGCCGCCGGCGCCCACCGGGCATCACACAATGATACTTTACAACGTGAAACAACATAATAAACTCTGGAAGCGGGCACATATTTCACTTGCAGTTCCCGCACCTCACGTGGGCGTCCGTACAGAAAGAACACATTTATTCTTTTCTATTTCAAAATGGCCGCCAGAAAGTCCCAGCGTTCGCACTCGTCCCGCCGTCGCCGTAGCGGACGTTCCGTTTCTAAATTCAAATCCAAATCATTTTTAAAGCATCTCCTGTTTTTTAAAAGCCAATAACGTAAATGATTGTGTAAGGCGTCTGCGCGCGAGATAAACCGTGCGGTTCAGGCAGAGGCCGCTCCCCCCCCCTCCAGCATCTTATTTCTGTCGCAAACATTAACATAAACAAATGAAGTGCAAAAAACCGACCCCCGCGTCGCACAGCGCCGTCTGCCTCGCTTAACCCTCCACTGCCTCCTGCGCCCTTACTGCAACGCTCTGATGGAAGAAAAAACGTAGCGATATTTGTGGGGGTTGTGGGCATCATCCAGATTGCGGGGCGCGAGCCCATCTGGGAACCCCTCGTGTCGGGGGGCTTCATCCTCCCCCTTGTTTGGTGTGGAAGCCGCCGGAGAAGACGCTCATTTGCAAGTCGACAATAAAAATGAATTTTGGAAAGGATGACAAACGACGGAGCACCGAGTCTGACTGCAACGCTGGCAGCTGGGAAAGAAGGGGTTAATGGTGCCCTATATGGAAGAACGCGGAGCTGGGAATTGGAACCGTAATTCTGCATCTTTTAATAACGAGGAAGGGGAGGGGGAGTTTCTATCCCCCTAAAACGTGGCTCTCTTTCTAAAGAGCACAGAAGATCTGGCGGATTTGTCCACGCTTCGCTACATCTGTGTGTGATCAGGCACGAGCGCCGCTTCAATCTGCGATGGCTGCTTACGAGAAAATGCATTGCAAGGCAAATTAAGACAAATGGCTGCCTCCCCCTCCCTCCTCACAGCCTTAGAAGGGTTAACGAGCTGCAGGTACAGGAATAATTAGCAGCTTGCTTGCAGTGCATCCTACTAAAAGAGACCCATTCCTACAGCACAGGAAGGACAAAGAAAGGGGTTAATTGAGCTAATTAGGAAACAATGAATTGGTAGACATGGGCAGCTGAGGAGTCAAGCAGAGGTCTGACCTACTAATTAATGGGGGGCGCAAGTTACAGAAGGAGGGGAATGACCTCAAGGGGCATTAAGGTAACAGATCTGTGTGGGGGGTCAACGCCGCGACACCTAAAGTCCACCGACCCGACAAACCCTTCATCCGGAGAGAAAGAAGATCAATGACACTAAAGTACAGCGGCGGCAATTCTCAAGTGAGCCCCCAAATCTAGTCATACGTGTAGGAGAGGCACAAGGAGCCAAATATATGGCCATATATGAGGCATGTAGCGTGTATACCGCAAACATGCGAGGTGAAGGTAGCCTTGTATGTAGATTCATATGGCATAATGTAGGCGGGCGGATCACTGACAGATATCACAACGTGTTTATGGAAAAGAAGAGGAAAGATACACAATTACTGGGCAACGTGATACAAAGTAGATCCCAGACACAGTGATACAAAGTATCGGGTGATACACAACATATTCCCCATGTGATAAACGCAGGACGGATTCTCCAGATACAATGGATGACAGTCCCTTCCTGCTTCTACTCCCCAGCACTGTACAAATGAAGGGCTTGTTCACACGGCGAAGTGCGTCCCCAGCATGCCAATGCACGGCTGAAACGCGCCTACAGCCACTTATTTTATCCATGCAGCGTGTATTTGCGCACACATCACACAGAAGCGATTGCACACGCAGGTTTGCTGCATATGTCGTGCGCATTTACACATTTCAGTGGGTTCTTGCGGTGCCCAAATACGCTGGCGTGAAGAAGCCCTATTGTACATGTAATAAGCGCTGCGTGCAAACGAGGCGACTCCACGAGCAGAAAAAAACATGGATTCCAATAACGGAGGAATTTGGAAGTTTACAGAACTCCTTGACGGAGGTAGAAAATGAATCACACACTTTCTAGGAAAACCATTAAGGACATGACCGCCCTGCCGAATCGTTCCCGCGGTGACGAAGAGGAGAAGATATCATCTTTACAACACAGAAGGCTGCAGACAGAAAGGGAGATCTGGGCCTGATGTGGAGCGCATGTTCCTAGAAGTACGTCACAATGGCGTTCGCCGCACAGGGCCAAGGGGGAATAATACCAAAGCAATGTAGTATCGGGGGGCCGTCTGAAGTCCGGAGGTCCACGAGCACATCAGCGGCTCTCGGCATATAGGCGCACTGCTGGGCCCAGATATATAGTCCGTCAATATGTTCCAGGGCTTGAAGTACCCAAACCAAAAACTGGGTGTTGTACTCCAGAATGGCGCGCACCTGGAAATAACGGCATCTGTCTCTCGTTTGGTGGGGGGGCTGCTGTTTATATAGAGAGGGGATGCAAAACTTTGCATTGTGCGATTAGTAAAGTACATCATAGCTGAAGAATTTGGGGAACCCCATCACCCTTAGAGATGGCACACCAGGGGGCGCACTACTCAGGGGAGCTCAGGGAATTTGCAAGGGAATTTAACTCTAGGAGTGCATGAAGCCTGCCATTTTCTGGAGTTTTTCTTACAGGTCCGGGCTTGTCCCAGAACAGAAACAGTGTCCCTTCCTGTGTGCAGCTTCACTCCTCACAACACAAACCGCGTCACCTCTGCTAAAAGACGGCAAACAAAGAGCAGAGAGAGAGCAGGTAATGGGGGAGTGGAGGAAGAGCAGGTAATGGGGGAGTGGAGGAAGAGCAGGTGATGGCAGGGAGTGCAGGTAATGGGGGAGTGGAGGAAGAGCAGGTGATGGGGGAGTGGAGGAAGAGCAGGTGATGGGGGAGTGGAGGAAGAGCAGGTGATGGGGGAGTGGAGGAAGAGCAGGTAATGGGGGAGTGGAGGTAATGGGGGAGTGGAGGAAGAGCAGGTGATGGGAGAGAGTGCAGGTAATGGGGGAGTGGAGGAAGAGCAGGTGATGGGGGAGTGGAGGAAGAGCAGGTGATGGGGGAGTGGAGGAAGAGCAGGTAATGGGGGAGTGGAGGTAATGGGGGAGTGGAGGAAGAGCAGGTGATGGGAGAGAGTGCAGGTAATGGGGGAGTGGAGGAAGAGCAGGTGATGGCAGAGAGTGCAGGTAATGGGGGAGTGGAGGAAGAGCAGGTGATGGGGGAGTGGAGGAAGAGCAGGTGATGGCAGGGAGTGGAGGAAGAGCAGGTGATGGGAGAGAGTGCAGGTAATGGGGGAGTGGAGGAAGAGCAGGTAATGGGGGAGTGGAGGAAGAGCAGGTGATGGCAGAGAGTGCAGGTAATGGGGGAGTGGAGGAAGAGCAGGTGATGGCAGAGAGTGCAGGTAATGGGGGAGTGGAGGAAGAGCAGGTGATGGGGGAGTGGAGGAAGAGCAGGTGATGGGGGAGTGGAGGAAGAGCAGGTGATGGGGGAGTGGAGGAAGAGCAGGTAATGGGGGAGTGGAGGAAGAGCAGGTGATGGGAGAGAGTGCAGGTAATGGGGGAGTGGAGGAAGAGCAGGTAATGGGGGAGTGGAGGAAGAGCAGGTGATGGCAGAGAGTGCAGGTAATGGGGGAGTGGAGGAAGAGCAGGTAATGGGGGAGTGGAGGAAGAGCAGGTGATGGGGGAGTGGAGGAAGAGCAGGTGATGGCAGAGAGTGCAGGTAATGGGGGAGTGGAGGAAGAGCAGGTAATGGGGGAGTGGAGGAAGAGCAGGTGATGGGAGAGAGTGCAGGTAATGGGGTAGTGGAGGAAGAGCAGGTAATGGGGGAGTGGACGAAGTGCAGGTGATGGGAGAGAGTGCAGGTAATGGGGGAGTGGAGGAAGAGCAGGTGATGGCAGAGAGTGCAGGTAATGGGGGAGTGGAGGAAGAGCAGGTGATGGGGGAGTGGAGGAAGAGCGGGTGATGGCAGGGAGTGCAGGTAATGGGGGAGTGGAGGAAGAGCAGGTAATGGGGGAGTGGAGGAAGAGCGGGTGATGGCAGAGAGTGCAGGTAATGGGGGAGTGGAGGAAGAGCAGGTAATGGGGGAGTGGAGGAAGAGCAGGTGATGGCAGAGAGTGCAGGTAATGGGGGAGTGGAGGAAGAGCAGGTAATGGCAGAGAGTGCAGGTAATGGGGGAGTGGAGGAAGAGCAGGTAATGGGGGAGTGGAGGAAGAGCAGGTGATGGCAGAGAGTGCAGGTAATGGGGGAGTGGAGGAAGAGCAGGTAATGGGGGAGTGGAGGAAGAGCAGGTGATGGGAGAGAGTGCAGGTAATGGGGGAGTGGAGGAAGAGCAGGTGATGGCAGAGAGTGCAGGTAATGGGGGAGTGGAGGAAGAGCAGGTGATGGGGGAGTGGAGGAAGAGCAGGTGATGGGAGAGAGTGCAGGTAATGGGGGAGTGGAGGAAGAGCAGGTAATGGGGGAGTGGAGGAAGAGCAGGTGATGGGGGAGTGGAGGAAGAGCAGGTGATGGGGGAGTGGAGGAAGAGCAGGTGATGGGGGAGTGGAGGAAGAGCAGGTAATGGGGGAGTGGAGGAAGAGCAGGTAATGGGGGAGTGGAGGAAGAGCAGGTGATGGCAGAGAGTGCAGGTAATGGGGGAGTGGAGGAAGAGCAGGTAATGGGGGAGTGGACGAAGTGCAGGTGATGGGAGAGAGTGTAGGTAATGGGGGAGTGGAGGAAGAGCAGGTGCTGGGAGAGAGTGCAGGTAATGGGGGAGTGGAGGAAGAGCAGGTGATGGGAGAGAGTGGAGGAAGAGCAGGTAATGGGGGAGTGGAGGAAGAGCAGGTAATGGGGGAGTGGAGGAAGAGCAGGTGATGGGAGAGAGTGCAGGTAATGGGGTAGTGGAGGAAGAGCAGGTAATGGGGGAGTGGAGGAAGAGCAGGTGATGGGAGAGAGTGCAGGTAATAGGGGAGTGGAGGAAGAGCAGGTGATGGGAGAGAGTGCAGGTAATGGGGGAGTGGAGGAAGAGCAGGTGATGGGAGAGAGTGCAGGTAATGAGTGAGTGGGGAGAGTGCAGGTGATGCGGGATAGTGTGGGTAAGTGGGGAGAGCGCAGGTGACAGGGGAGAGCGCAGGTGAGTAGAGAGAGCACAGGTGACGGGGGAGTGCGCAGGGGAGAGAAGGGAGCGCAGGTGACGGGGGAGAGCGCAGGGGAGAAAAGGGAGTGCAGGTGACGGGGGAGAGCGCAGGGGAGAAAAGGGAGTGCAGGTGACAGGGGAGAGCGCAGGGGAGAAAAGGGAGTGCAGGTGACGGGGGAGAGCGCAGGGGAGAAAAGGGAGTGCAGGTGACGGGGGAGAGCGCAGGGGAGAAAAGGGAGTGCAGGTGACGGGGGAGAGCGCAGGGGAGAAAGGGGAGTGCAGGTGACGGGGGAGAGCGCAGGGGAGAAAAGGGAGTGCAGGTGACGGGGGAGAGCGCAGGGGAGAGAAGGGAGCACAGGTGACGGGAGAGAGCGCAGGTAATGGGGGAGTGGAGGAAGAGCAGGTGATGGGAGAGAGCACAGGTAATGGGTGATTGGAAGAGCGCAGGTGACGGGGAAGAGGAGGGAGCACAGGTGACGGGGGAGTGTGCAGGGGAGAGGAGGGAGCACAGGTGACGGGAGAGAGCGCAGGTAATGGGGGAGGGGAGGGAGCACAGGTGACGGGAGAGAGAGCAGGTAATGGGGGAGGGGAGGGAGCACAGGTGACGGGAGAGAGAGCAGGTAATGGGGGAGAGGAGGGAGCGCAGGTGACGGGAGAGAGTGCAGGTAATGGGGGAGTAGAGGGAGCGCAGGTGACGGGAGAGAGTGCAGGTAATGGGGGAGTAGAGGGAGCGCAGGTGACGGGGGAGAGCGCTGGTAATGGGGGAGTGGAGGGAGCGCAGGTGACGGGGGAGAGCGCAGGTGACGGGGGAGAGCGCAGGTGACGGGGGAGAGCGCAGGTAATGGGGGAGAGGAGGGAGCGCAGGTGACGGTGGAAAGCGCAGGTACACAGGAGTAGAGAGACGCTTCTAGGAAGAGAATAGAGGTGAGACGGAAAGAGAGGAATCCTAGAAGAGGCGGCTCAATACATCCAGTCTGTTCTGAGCTACTAATAAAGGTAATCAACAAGATCACATTAATAGCGTGAGTTCTGGATCCGCGGCGCACCCGGACCCGCTTCTAAAACACCTGTGCATAGGCATTCAGGATTTTTCACGCAATATGGCTGCCGAAGAGCGATAATAATTAATCTAAGCGGATAGAACGGAAATGCTTGCAGTCGTTTGTTCTATTTCTTCTGTTTTCGGTGTGGATGGAGCGACAGCGACAAATAGTGCTAGGCATTACGCTGTTCGCTCGCTGCGGGCGCCATACGCGCTGGACATTCGTAGGAGACAATCTGCTGCTCACAAAATCATTTCAAAAATTCCTTTTGTTTGCGGCGCGATTTATCCGGCATCATTTCTGGGTTTGATAAACGATTGCTTCGTCTATTCCAAACTTTGCAGACTGAGCGCCGGCTGGAGCATGAACCCCGGAGCCATGGGCACATTGCAACGAGCCGTCCGTCATCTGCATCAGTGGTCCACAGAGGATGAGGGACTCGGCGCACAAGGAGCTGCAACCACAACACAGCAGCGCGATCATGGAGACGAGTCGGGGACTCCACATCCTGTAGGGTCTCTGGCTTCACTCATTGCAGCGACTCTCGTATCCCAGCTAATTGCTCTGCAGCATCACAATGCTCTGCGCTCCGAGCCATGCACAGGCTGCACCATGCAATGCATTGCTGGACTAAATGTGGGCATGAAGTGCACAAGGCTGCCAGCGCAGGGCAAGTTCTGCAACACAGAAAAGTCTGTCAAGACCTTCAAGGGGTCTTCCAACTCTCCCATTCTATGATTCTGGTTAAAGCAAAAGGCGCATCTACCAAAGTACAGAGACACGCACACAGCGCTGGCAGGGGCCACACGCAGCGCTGGCAGGGGCCACACAAAGCACTTGGTCCACCTCAGGATGCTGCCTATAGCTCACCCTATAATATCTATATACTGCCACTATAGGGCACACAAGAGCAGCGCCAGATGCCAGTCTAAAGATTTAACACTTTGTTGCCTCTGAGTTACAACAATGTCTCTCCCACCATCAATGGATACTTTGGTGCCAACTTTAACCCTTCAGTTTACCTTTAGTCTAGCCCCTCCCTGATCATGAATCTGTAACAATCAGCTGAACCCCCTCCCCAAACCTCCAAGACCCCCAGATGTAGCAGTGCCAACCGTGCACACATACTACATGCCAACATGCCATTGCATGTCTTTGTGATCAGGAGGCTTATGGAAAGTATCTGCAACCTGAACTTGCAGCCAACAGACAGGATGCCACAGATTTGTTAGGCAAACAGGAGAGGAGGCATAATCCGCGCAGCGGGCACCTGGGCAGCGGGCACTCGCCCCATGCCACAACTACTTGTCCAGGCATCACACAGAGTATCCCAGGTTCAGGGCAGCCAACAAACTCCCTGCCAGGTGCCCCGGGCACAACCCCCGCCCCGGGCACCGTCCCCGCACAGGGCACCCCCGCCCCGGGCACCGTCCCCGCACTCACCTGTCTGCACTGAACACAGCAGGAAGAGAGTTACCAGCAACATGCCATCCAGAGAGGGGGGATGCCGGCTGTGAATCCCTCATCAGAGCGAGCGCAGTGCTCGCAGCTCCGTGCGGCTCCTCCTCCGCCTCCTGTCATCTAGAGCCGGGGAGGGGACATGCAAAGGGGCGACACTGGCAGCCGCACGGAGCGCGAGCAGCCTCCCTCCCCCCGACGGCCGGACTCACCTGGCCGCTCACCTGGCTCACCTGGCCGCCGCAGTCCTGCCTCCACCTGGCCGATCCGCACTGAGCTTTGTTGTGGATTGAGCTGCAAAATGACCCTGGAATGCATGCCTATCCGCAGCAGACAGAACGCGCTGCGGCTGCGAAAATGCAATCCGGGACTGGAATCCGCAGCGGATGGTTTTCTGGTTTGTTAGAACGCCATTCACTAGGTACAGAGCGGGATGCGCCGAAGCGGCGATAACTGCGCTGTATTATATGGGGGGGCACAAACTTCTCGTTTCAGGGGCCGCAGTAGAGCGTCAGGAGGTTTCCCCATCTGAGACATTTCTGGAACATAAGCGTATATCTGGTGAATGTTTATAGGTGGGGGCGCCCGCTGAGGAGAGAGTTGGGGGTCCCCGCCCCGGACAGGAGGCTGCGGCGCACCTGTAGCCTGCGGCTACTTTCATACTCGCATTGGGCTTCTGTAAGGGTTTTGTTATAAGAGCAGCAAAACGGATCGCCCTGCTAAAAACGGATCCGGCCAATGACAGAAGTAGATGGCGACAAAGAGACCCCATAATGGTGTCCGGCCGGCATTTCCCATGACTGCTGCGCTGTTTCCACTCTGGACGGAGATGTGAATGTGGCCTAAGAGCGTTGGGGCGGCTTCACGCACGGAGAACTATAACGAACGGACGCCAACTTCTTTTGGCTGCATCAACTTCTAGCGTTCGCTTTAAGAAATGCTTTGCGTGAAGTCGCTCTTATGGAATCTATTCCTAGCAGCACGTAGTAGAGGCCAAATGCTTCACGGGGGAGGGGACAGGGGCAAAGTACTGATGGACTAGCCACTCTTTCCCCTTTTGTTAGGGGGCCGTTCGCAGCGGCGTATTTTGTGTCTGTGTATTTCACGCACGGCGCACAGACCCCTTATCGCCAATTAGGGTGTCTATTCACATGAACTGCTGGGCAGCAAATCGTAATGTAGTTCATATCGCAGACCACAATCCTTCATGCGACGTCCTCCGCCCCGCGTACCTGCGTGCCTCCCCGCACGAGCCGCTCATATACCTTGGTGTGAATGGGCCCTTAAGGCTGCATGACGACTTGGACTGCGCTCACGTAGCCAGAAATCGATGTGCGGTGCTGCTACCTTTCGCCCTCGTTGAAGTCAGTTTGTTGCTGCATCCACAAAACGCAGATCGTAAAACATCCAATATCCAATCTTGTGGACCCACAGCTCTGAGTCACGCCAGTGCCCATTAACTTCAATGAGAGTGTGAGCACAGCGATCAGTGGTCACAGAGACAAAGTCTAATATTTTGGCAGTCTGGCTTTGTGGCGTGGAGGGAGCTGGTGTGTCAGTCCTTGGGTACTGTTGTATCTTGTCTCCACCACAAGAATGGCTTGTCCTGAGGGCGGTATAGCTTACGCTCACAGCTGCTGATTGGCCCACTTTCTCTATCCGCTGTCATCCTTCCGCCATGTCAGCTCCTATGGCCGCTGGTCGCCCCGTTGTTGCTAGCGCTGTGGGGTGGCAGCCTTAGCTTCATAAGGTGCCAGGGGCGCTCCCGTGTCCCCCGCTGTGACTGTCCCCGCCGGCCTCGCAGTAATGTCCCCCGCTGTGAGTGTAATCCCGGCCCCACTGTGTGTCAACCCCTTAGCTCAGAACTTGCGCTCACAGCCTACTCTCCCTTCCCCAGCTGTCACGGCGCCAACAGCACTCTCACCCTACATGCCGTGGGTCCAGTCCCACCCTGCCCTCACTTCCCCAGCTGTCATGGCACCAACAGCACTCTCATCCTGCATGCCGTGGGTCCAATCCCACCCTGCCCTCCCTTCCCCAGCTGTCACGGCGCTGGCGCCAACAGCACTCTCACCCTACATGCCATGGGTCCAATCCCACCCTGCCCTCCCTTCCCCTGCTGTCACGGCGCAAACAGCACTCTCATCCTGCATGCCATGGGTCCGATCCCATCCCTGCCCTCCCTTCCCCAGCTGTCACGGCGCTGGCGCCAACAGTACTCTCACCCTACATGCCATGGGTCCGATCCCATCCCTGCCCTCCCTTCCCCAGCTGTCACGGCGCTGGCGCCAACAGCACTCTCACCCTGCATGCCATGGGTCCGATCCCATCTCTGCCCTCCCTTCCCCAGCTGTCACGGCGATGGCGTCAACAGCACTCTCACCCTGCATGTCGTGGGTCTGATCCCGAGATGTAGCAGTAGTCTCACCCACCTCCTGAAGCTGCCTCCGTCCCAGTTCGCCACTACTCCTGTACCCTCCTGCCACTGCAAACTGCCACCCTAGCCAATCAGGGGCTTGGGGGCGTTAACATGGCGGATACAGGCTATCACTAAGTCTCCACCCATTCTTGTGGTGGAGACCAGATACAATAGTACCCCGTCCTCATGGGGGCACCCTGCCTGGTCTCACAGTGACTTAGACCCATTTCAGACAAGCGTATTACGGATGCCTGTCCCGGCCCAACCACAAGTGCCCCAAGTTCAGGTCCGTAAACCCCACAGTCGGGCGCTGCACAAAACCATATTACAGACACAGAAATGTACTCGTAATCCGCTGGTCTGAAACCCCCCGGACCGTGTGAGTGGCCCCCATGGAAGCCTCTATCTACATCTGTGTGCAGCTGCGGCTACATGGACACTTTTGGTAGCGCGACTTCTCAGCTCTAAGAGTCGAGATGCAGTCCAGCGGAAGCCTCTGAGCGCCTTACGTAATCTGCAGCCGCAACCTGGAAAGTCACACTAAAAAAAGTCCCAAGCAGCCAAGACCTACGGCGCCATTAAGACAGCCAAAACAAGGGGGTAGAAGCGGTTCCGAAATAGTTCTACTAGGGCTTCTGCAGATGGGTAATATTGCGCACAAACCGCAGGGAATGGAGCCGATTGATTTCAATGGGTTCCTTCACTTTCTATGCTTTTGCAGTCAATATGAGCGTCTGCGAAAATATATATGTGAAACACTCTCCTTTTGTGCGCATTTGTACACCCCAAACACTGTAGGAGTCTATGGAGGTGCGCACCCTGTGCACACGAAACACTAATGCTAGAAGTCTGACCAATAAGGGGACTAATGCTAGAAGTCTGACCAATAAGGGGACTAATGCTAGAAGTCTGACCAATAAGGGGACTAATGCTAGAAGTCTGACCAATAAGGGGACTAATGCTAGAAGTCTGACTAATAAGGAGAAAAATGCTAGAAGTCTGACTAATAAGGGGACTAATGCTGGAGGTCTGACCAAGAAGGGGACTACTGCTACAAGTCTGTCCAATAAGGGGACTAATGCTAGAAGTCTGACCAATAAGGGGACTAATGCTGGAGGTCTGAAAAAGAAGGGGACTACTGCTAGAAGTCTGACCAATAAGAGGACTAATGCTGGAGGTCTGACCAGTAAGGGGACTAATGCTAGAAGTCTGAACAATAAGGGGACTAATGCTAGAAGTCTGACCAATAAGGGGACTAATGCTGGAGGTCTGACCAAGAAGGGGACTACTGCTAGAAGTCTGACCAATAAGGGGACTAATGCTAGATGTCTGACCAATAAGGGGACTAATGCTGGAGGTCTGAAAAAGAAGGGGACTACTGCTAGAAGTCTGACCAATAAGGGGACTAATGCTAGAAGTCTGACCAATAAGGGGACTAATTCTAGAAGTCTGACCGATAAAGGGACTGATGCTAGAAGTCTGACCGATAAGAGGACTAATGCTAGAAGTCTGACCAATAAGGGGACTGATGCTAGAAGTCTGACCGATAAGGGGACTGATGCTAGAAGTTTATCCAATAAGGGGACTAATGTTAGAAGTCTGACCAATAAAGGGACTAATGCTAGAAGTCTGACCAATAAGGGGACTAATGCTAGAAGTCTGACCAATAAGGGGACTAATGCTAAAAGTTTGACCAATAAGGGGACTAATGCTAGATGTCTGACCAATAAGGGGACTAATGCTAGATGTCTGACCAAGAAGGGCACTACTGCTAGAAAACTGACCAATAAGGGGACTAATTCTAGAAGTCTGACCAATAAGGTGACAGATGCCAGAAGTCTGAGCAATAAGGTGACAGATGCCAGAAGTCTGAGCAATAAGGTGACTAATGCTAGAAGTCTGACCAATAAGGGGACTGATGCTAGAAGTCTGACCAATAAGCGGACTAATGCTAGAGGTCTGACCAAGAAGGGGACTAATGTTCGAAGTCTGACCAATAAGGGGACTCATGCTAGAAGCCTGACCAATAAGGAGACAAATGCTAGAAGTCTGACCAATAAGGGGACATATGCTAGAAGTCTGACCAATAAGGGGACTGATGCTAGAAGTCTGACCAATAAGGGGACTAATGCTAGAAGTCTGACCAATAAGGTGACTAATGCTAGAAGTCTGACCAATAAGGGGACTAATGCTAGAAGTCTGACCAATAAGGGGACTAATGCTACAAGTCTGACCAATAAGGGGACTAATGCTAGAAGTCTGACCAATAAGGGGACTAATGCTAGAAGTCTGACCAATATGGGGACTGATGCTAGAAGTCTGACCAATAAAGGGACTGATGCTAGAAGTCTGACCAATAAGGGGACTAATGCTAGAAGTCTGACTGATAAGGGGACTAATGCTATAAGTCTGACCAATAAGGGGACTAATGCTAAAAGCCTAACCAATAAGTGGACTAATGCTAGAAGTCTGACCAATAAGGGGACTAATGCTAGAAGTCTGACCAATAAGGGGACTAATGCTAGAAGTCTGACCAATAAGGGGACTAATGCTAGAAGTCTGACCAATAAGGGGACCAATGCTAGAAGTCTGACCAATAAGGGGACTAATGCTAGAAGTTTGACCAATAAGGGGACTAAGCTGATCACGTACTTTATTAAATAAAAGAAGTTTCCCGCACCTCTGGTCACCTCCTATTTGCTTTAACCTGAAGTGTTTCGCCTTCTCCACTGGCAGTGTTTAGTCCGATCCTCTTACTCTGTCACGCCCCCTGGTGGTGCGTCATCTGGTCAGGCAGCACCTCCACTATTGAAGTCACCACTTCACTCTTCACCACGTATGTAGTATCATTGTCCGCAACAAACACAATTGTACGGGTTTTGCTCCACCCCTCTTTTTCCTACTTGATCGGTAAGGTGACTAAAGTTAGACGTATGGCTGATGAAATGACTAATGCTAGAAGTCTGACCAATAAGGAGACTAATGCTAGAAGCCTGACCAATAAGGGGACCAATGCTAGAAGTCTGACCAATAAGGGGACTAATGCTAGAAGTCTGACCAATAAGGGGACTAATGCTAGAAGTCTGACCAATAAGGGGACTAATGCTAGAAGTCTGACCAATAAGGAGACTAATGCTAGAAGTCTGACCAATAAGGTGACTAATGCTAGAAGTCTGACTAATAAGGAGAAAAATGCTAGAAGTCTGACCAATAAGGGGACAAATGCTAGAAGTTTGACTAATAAGGAGAAAAATGCTAGAAGTCTGACTAATAAGGGGACTAATGCTAGAAGTATGACCCATAAGGGGATAAATGCTAGAAGTCTGACCAATAAGGGGACTAATGCTAGAAGTCTGACCAATAAGGGGACTAATGCTAGAAGTCTGACCAATAAGGGGACAAATGCTAGAATTCTGACCAATAAGGAGACTAATGCTAGAAGCCTGACCAATAAGGGGACTAATGCTAGAAGCCTGACCAATAAGGGGACTAATGCTAGAAGCCTGACCAATAAGGGGACTAATGCTAGAAGCCTGACCAATAAGGGGACTAATGCTAGAATTCTGACCAATAAGGGGACTAATGCTAGAATTCTGACCAATAAGGAGACTAATGCTAGAAGCCTGACCAATAAGGGGACTAATGCTAGAATTCTGACCAATAAGGGGACTAATGCTAGAATTCTGACCAATAAGGAGACTAATGCTAGAAGACTGACCAATAAGGGGACTAATGCTAGAAGCCTGACCAATAAGGGGACTAATGCTAGAAGTCTGACCAATAAGGGGAATAATGCTAGAGGTCTGACCAAGTAGGGGACTAATGCTAGAAGTCTGACCAATAAGGGGACTAATGCTAGAAGTCTGAGCAATAAGGGGACTAATGCTAGAAGTCTGACCAATAAGGGGACTAATGCTAGAAGTCTGACCAATAAGGGGACTAATGCTAGAAGTCTGACCAATAAGGGGACAAATGCTAGAAGTCTGACCAATAAGGGGACTAATGCTAGACGTCAGACCAATAAGGGGACTAATGCTAGAAGTCTGACCAATAAGGGGACTAATGCTAGAAGTCTGACCAATAAGGGGACTAATGCTAGAAGTCTGACCAATAAGGAGACTAATGCTAGATATCTGACCAATAAGGGGACTAATGCTAGAAGCTTGACCAATAAGGGGACTAATGCTATAAGTCTGACCAATAAGGGGACTAATGCTAGAAGTTTGACCAATAAGGGAACTAATGCCAGATGTCTGACCAATAAGGGAACTAATGCCAGATGTCTGACCAATAAGGGAACTAATGCTAGATGTCTGACCAATAAGGGGACAAATACTGGAAGCCTGACCAAGAAGGGGACTAATGCTAGAAGTCAGACAAATAAAGGGACTAATGCTAGAAGTCTGACCAATAAGGGGATTAATGCTAGATGTCTGACCAATAAGGGGACTAATGCTAGAAGTCTGACCAATAAGGGGAATAATGCTAGAAGTCTTACCAATAAGGGGATTAATGCTAGAAGTCTGACCAATAAGGGAACAAATACTAGATGTCTGACCAATAAGGGGACTAAGGCTAGAAGTTTGACCAATAAGGGAACTTATGCTAGATGTCTGACCAATAAGGGGACTAATGCTAGAAGTCTGACCAATAAGGGCACTAATGCTAGAAGTCTGACCAATAAAGGAACTAATGCTAGAAGTCTGACCAATAAGGGGACTAATGCTAGAAGTCTGACCAATAAGGGGACTAATGCTAGAAGTCTGACCAATAAGGGGACTAATGCTAGATGTCTGACCAATAAGGGTACAAATACTAGAAGCCTGACCAAGAAGGAGAAAAATGCTAGAAGTCTGACCAATAAGGGGACTAATGCTAGATATCTGACCAATAAGGGGACTAATGCTAGAAGCTTGACCAATAAGGGGACTAATGCTAAATGTCTGACCAATAAGGGGACAAATACTAGAAGCCTGACCAAGAAGGAGAAAAATGCTAGAAGTCTGACCAATAAGGGGACTAATGCTAGAAGTCTGACCAATAAGGGGACTAATGCTAGAAGTCTGACCAATAAGGGGACTGATGCTAGAAGTCTGACCAATAAGGGGACTAATGCTAGAAGTCTGACCAATAAGGGGACTAATCCTAGAAGTCTGACCAATACGGGGACTGATGCTAGAAGTCTGACCAATAAGGGGACTAATGCTAGAAGTCTGACCAATAAGGGGACTAATGCTAGAAGTCTGACCAATAAGGGGACTAATGCTAGAAGTCTGACCAATAAGGGGACTAATGCTAGAAGTCTGACCAATAAGGAGACTAATGCTAGATATCTGACCAATAAGGGGACTAATGCTAGAAGTCTGACCAATAACGGGTGTAACACTAGAAGTCTGACGAATAAAGGGACTGATGCTAGAAGTCTGACCAATAAGGGAACTAATGCTAGAAGTCTGACCAATAAGGGCACTAATGCTAGAAGTCTGACCAATAAGGGGACTAATGCTAGAAGTCTGACCAATAAAGGGACTAATGCTAGAAGTCTGACCATTAAGGGGACTAATGCTAGACGTCTGAACAATAAGGGGACTAATGCTAGAAGCTTGACCAATAAGGGGACTAATGCTAGAAGTCTGACCAATAAGGGGACTAATGCTAGAAGCTTAACCAATAACGGGAGTAACGCTAGAAGTCTGACCAATAAGGGAACTGATGCTAGAATTCTGATCAATAAGGGGACTAATGCTAGAAGTCTGACCAATAAGGGGACTAATGCTAGAAGTCTGACCAATAAGGGAACTGATGCTAGAATTCTGACCTTTAAGGGGACTGATGCTAGAAGTCTGACCAATAAGGGGACAAATGCTAGAAGCCTGACCAATAAGGGGACTGATGCTAGAAGTCTGACCAATAAGGGGACTGATGCTAGAAGTCTGACCTTTAAGGGGACTGATGCTAGAAGTCTGACCAATAAGGGGACTAATGCTAGAAGTTTGACCAATAAGGGGACTAAGCTGATCACGTACTTTATTAAATAAAAGAAGTTTCCCACACCTCTGGTCACTTCCTATTTGCTTTAACCTGAAGTGTTTCGCCTTCTCCACTGCCAGTGTTTAGTCCGATCCTCTTACTCTGTCACGCCCCCTGGTGGTGCGTCATCTGGTCAGGCAGCACCTCCACTATTGAAGTCACCACTTCACTCTTCACCACGTATGTAGTATCATTGTCCGCAACAAACACAATTGTACGGGTTTTGCTCCACCCCTCTTTCTCCTACTTGATCGGTAAGGTGACTAAAGTTAGACGTATGGCTAATAAAACGACTAATGCTAGAAGTCTGACCAATAAGGAGACTAATGCTAGAAGCCTGACCAATAAGGGGACCAATGCTAGAAGTCTGACCAATAAGGGGACTAATGCTAGAAGTCTGACCAATAAGGGGACCAATGTTAGAAGCCTGACCAATAAGGAGACTAATGCTAGAAGACTGAGCAATTAGGAGACTAATGCTAGAAGTCTGACCAATAAGGGGACTAATGCTAGAAGTCTGACCAATAAGGGGACTAATGCTAGAAGTCTGACCAATAAGGGGACTAATGCTAGAAGTCTGACCAATAAGGGGACTAATGCTAGAAGTCTGACCAATAAGGGGACTAATGCTAGAAGTCTGACCAATAAGGAGACTAATGCTAGAAGTCTGACCAATAAGGGGACTAATGCTAGAAGTTTGACCAATAAGGGGACCGATGCTAGAAGTCTGACCAATAAGGGGACTAATGCTAAAAGTCTGACCAATAAGGGGACCAATGCAAGAAGCCTGACCAATAAGAGGACTAATGCTAGAAGTCTGACCAATAAGGGGACCAGTGCTAGAAGTCTGACCAATAAGGGGACAAATGCTAGAAGCCTGACCAATAAGGGGACAAATTCTAGAAGTCTGACCACCAATAAGGGGACTAATGCTAGAAGTCTGACCAACAAGGGGACTAATGCTTGAAGTCTGACCAAGAAGGACAAAAATGCTATAAGTCTGACCAATAAGGGGACAAATGCTAGAAGTCTGACCAATAAGGGGACTAATGCTAGAAGCCTGACCAATAAGGGGACTAATTCTAGAAGTCTGACCAATAAGGGGACTAATGCTAGATGTCTGACCAATAATGGGACAAATACTAGAAGCCTGACCAAGATGGAGAAAAATGCTAGAAGTCTGACCAACAAGGGGACTGATGCTAGAAGCATGACTAAGGAGGAGAAAAATGCTAGAAGTCTGACCAATAAGGGGACTAATGCTAGATATCTGACCAATAAGGGGACTAATGCTAGAAGCTTGACCAATAAGGGGACCAATGCTAGATTTCTGACTAATAAGTGGACTAATGCTAGAAGTCTGACCAATAACGGGACGAACGCTAGAAGTCTGACGAATAAAACGACTGATGCTGGAAGTCTGACCGATAAGGGGACTAATGCTAGAAGTCTGAGCAATAAGGGGACTATTGCTAGAAGTCTGACCTATAGGGGGACTAATGCTACATGTCTGACAATCAGAGTAAATGGCAGAAGTCTGACCAAAAGGGGGCTAATGCTAGAAGTCTGACCAATAAGGGGACTAGTGCTAGAAGCTTGACCAATAAGGGGACCAATGCTAGATTTCTGACCAATAAGTGGACTAATGCTAGAAGTCTGACCAATATCGGGACTAAAGCTAGAAGTCTGACCAATAAAGGGACTGATGCTGGAAGTCTGACCCATAAGGGAACTAATGCTAGAAGTCTGACCGATAAGGGGACTAATGCTAGAAGTCTGACCTATAGGGGGACTAATGCTACATGTCTGACAATCAGAGTAAATGGCAGAAGTCTGACCAATAAGGTGAATAATGCTAGAAGTCAGACCAATAAGGGGACTGATGCTAGAAGTCTGACCAATAACGGTACTAATGCTAGAAGTCTGACCAATAAGGTGAATAATGCTAGAAGTCTGACCAATAAGGGGAGTAATGCTAGAAGTCTAACCAGTAAGGCGACTAATGCTAGAAGTCTGACCAATAAGGGGACTAATGCTAGAAGTCTGACCAAGAAGGGGACTAATGCTAGAAGTCTGACCAATAAGGGGACTAATGCTAGAAGTCTGACCAATAAGAGGACTAATGCTAGAAGCCTGACCAATAAGGGGACAAATGCTAAAAGCCTGCCCAAGAAGGTGAAAAATGATATAAGTCTGACCAATAAGGGGACAAATGCTAGAAGTCTTACCAATAAGGGGACAAATGCTGGAAGTCTGACCAATAAGGGGACTAATGCTAGAAGTCTGACTAATGCTAGAAGTCTGACCAATAAGGGGACTAATGCTAGAAGTCTGACTAATGCTAGATGTCTGACCAATAAAGGTACTAATGCTAGAAGCTTGACCAATAAGGGGACTAATGCTAGAAGTCTGACCAATAAGGGGACTAATGCTGGAAGTCTGACCAATAAGGTGACAAATGCTAGAAGTCTGACCAATAAAGGGACTAATGCTAGAAGTCTGACCAATAAGGGGACTAATGCTAGAAGTCTGACCAATAAGGGGACAAATGCTAGAAGTCTGACCAATAAGGGGACTAATGCTAGATGTCTGACCAATAAGGGGACAAATACTAGAAGCCTGACCAAGAAGGAGAAAAATGCTATAAGTCTGACCAATAAGGGTACTAATGCTAGAAGTCTGACCAATAAGGGGACTAATGCTAGAAGTCTGACTAATGCTAGATGTCTGACCAATAAGGGGACTAATGCTAGACGCTTGACCAATAAGGGGACTAAATGCTAGAAGTCTGACCAATAAGGGGACTAA